>NW_026060543.1:5000-20000 GCF_943734695.1 Anopheles maculipalpis | reverse complement strand
GTTAGACGACTCTTATATGCCTTGGATGACCACTGTCTGATGATTACTTAAGCTTTTATGCCAAAATTTTGATTTCGTGTCTTACGTCCCTACATTAGACGACCTTGGATTTTCGTCTCCTGCACCGCCATGCAACTTTGATGGTCGGGTAACTTTCGCTATTTAATGTCGGAGATCACTTTTCATGATTAATAATGCATCCTGAGACCGTTTTACTCAAAGTTAGAGCAAAAAAATTTTTTGTCCAAAAATCTTCCGTCGGTCATACCGGTACCCATGTCCTATGACTTGTACCAAGTTGTGAAGGGTACATTTTGACAAAAATCCAAAAAAATCATTAAAAAGTCGCTATTGCTTATTGCATTCAGCATCGTTAGACGACTCTTATATGCCTTGGATGACCACTGTCTGATGATTATTTTAGCTTTTATGCCAAAATTTTGATTTCGTGTCTTACGTCCCTACATTAGACGACCTTGGATTTTCGTCTCCTGCACCGCCATGCAACTTTGATGGTCGGGTAACTTTCGCTATTTACTGTCGGAGATCACTTTTCATGATTAATAATGCATCCTGAGACCGTTTTACTCAAAGTTAGAGCAAAAAAATTTTTTGTCCAAAAATCTTCCGTCGGTCATACCGGTACCCATGTCCTATGACTTGTACCAAGTTGTGAAGGGTACATTTTGACAAAAATCCAAAAAAATCTTTAAAAAGTCGCTATTGCTTATTGCATTCAGCATCGTTAGACGACTCTTATATGCCTTGGATGACCACTGTCTGATGATTATTTTAGATTTTATGCCAAAATTTTGATTTCGTGTCTTACGTCCCTACATTAGACGACCTTGGATTTTCGTCTCCTGCACCGCCATGAAACTTTGATGGTCGGGTAACTTTCGCTATTTACTGTCGGAGATCACTTTTCATGATTAATAATGCATCCTGAGACCGTTTTACTCAAAGTTAGAGCAAAAAAATTTTTTGTCCAAAAATCTTCCGTCGGTCATACCGGTACCCATGTCCTATGACTTGTACCAAGTTGTGAAGGGTACATTTTGACAAAAATCCAAAAAAATCATTAAAAAGTCGCTATTGCTTATTGCATTCAGCATCGTTAGATGACTCTTATATGCCTTGGATGACCACTGTCTGATGATTACTTAAGCTTTTATGCCAAAATTTTGATTTCGTGTCTTACGTCCCTACATTAGACGACCTTGGATTTTCGTCTCCTGCACCGCCATGCAACTTTGATGGTCGGGTAACTTTCGCTATTTAATGTCGGAGATCACTTTTCATGATTAATAATGCATCCTGAGACCGTTTTACTCAAAGTTAGAGCAAAAAAATTTTTTGTCCAAAAATCTTCCGTCGGTCATACCGGTACCCATGTCCTATGACTTGTACCAAGTTGTGAAGGGTACATTTTGACAAAAATCCAAAAAAATCATTAAAAAGTCGCTATTGCTTATTGCATTCAGCATCGTTAGACGACTCTTATATGCCTTGGATGACCACTGTCTGATGATTATTTTAGCTTTTATGCCAAAATTTTGATTTCGTGTCTTACGTCCCTACATTAGACGACCTTGGATTTTCTTCTCCCACACCGCCATACAACTTTGATGGTCGGGTAACTTTCGCTATTTACTGTCGGAGATCACTTTTCGTGATTAATAATGCATCCTGACACCGTTTTACTCAAAGTTAGAGCAAAAAAATTTTTTGTCCAAAAATCTTCCGTCGGTCATACCGGTACCCATGTCCTATGACTTGTACCAAGTTGTGAAGGGTACATTTTGACAAAAATCCAAAAAAATCATTAAAAAGTCGCTATTGCTTATTGCATTCAGCATCGTTAGACGACTCTTATATGCCTTGGATGACCACTGTCTGATGATTATTTTAGCTTTTATGCCAAAATTTTGATTTCGTGTCTTACGTCCCTACATTAGACGACCTTGGATTTTCTTCTCCCACACCGCCATGCAACTTTGATGGTCGGGTAACTTTCGCTATTTACGGTCGGAGATCACTTTTCGTGATTAATAATGCATCCTGAGACCGTTTTACTCAAAGTTAGAGCAAAAAAATTTTTTGTCCAAAAATCTTCCGTCGGTCATACCGGTACCCATGTCCTATGACTTGTACCAAGTTGTGAAGGGTACATTTTGACAAAAATCCAAAAAAATCATTAAAAAGTCGCTATTGCTTATTGCATTCAGCATCGTTAGACGACTCTTATATGCCTTGGATGACCACTGTCTGATGATTATTTTAGATTTTATGCCAAAATTTTGATTTCGTGTCTTACGTCCCTACATTAGACGACCTTGGACTTTCGTCTCCTACACCGCCATGCAACTTTGATGGTCGGGTAACTTTCGCTATTTACTGTCGGAGATCACTTTTCGTGATTAATAATGCATCCTGACACCGTTTTACTCAAAGTTAGAGTAAAAAAATTTTTTGTCCAAAAATCTTCCGTCGGTCATACCGGTACCCATGTCCTATGACTTGTACCAAGTTGTGAAGGGTACATTTTGACAAAAATCCAAAAAAATCATTAAAAAGTCGCTATTGCTTATTGCATTCAGCATCGTTAGACGACTCTAATATGCCTTGGATGACCACTGTCTGATGATTATTTTAGCTTTTATGCCAAAATTTTGATTTCGTGTCTTACGTCCCTACATTAGACGACCTTGGATTTTCGTCTCCTGCACCGCCATGCAACTTTGATGGTCGGGTAACTTTCGCTATTTACTGTCGGAGATCACTTTTCATGATTAATAATGCATCCTGAGACCGTTTTACTCAAAGTTAGAGCAAAAAAATTTTTTGTCCAAAAATCTTCCGTCGGTCATACCGGTACCCATGTCCTATGACTTGTACCAAGTTGTGAAGGGTACATTTTGACAAAAATCCAAAAAAATCTTTAAAAAGTCGCTATTGCTTATTGCATTCAGCATCGTTAGACGACTCTTATATGCCTTGGATGACCACTGTCTGATGATTATTTTAGATTTTATGCCAAAATTTTGATTTCGTGTCTTACGTCCCTACATTAGACGACCTTGGATTTTCTTCTCCCACACCGCCATACAACTTTGATGGTCGGGTGATTTTTGCTATTTACTGTCGGTGTTCACTTTTCGTGGTTAAATATGTATTCTGAGACAGTTTTACTCAAAGTTAGAGAAAAAAATTTTCTTCTCAAAAAATCCCCCGAAACCAATGTCTTATACATTGTACCAGGTTATGAGGCGCACCTGTGTGTGAAGAGTTCTTCGTGTGGTTTATAGACATTTCAGGCACTTGGTATATATTTTTGGTTTCTTACCAACCAATTCGACTTGCCTTCATCTCTTGTTAGGTTTATAATATCAATACTCGAACTTATATGCATGTTCAGGGACATCATTTTAACTTTCGGTTTGCACCCAAGTCCCGAACTTAGAGATATTTTTGGTTTTGGACCAACCAATTCGACTTGCCTTCATCTCTTGTTAGGTTTATAATATCAATACTCGAACTTATATGCATGTTCAGGGACATCATATTAACTTTCGGTTTGTACCCAAGTCCCGAACTTAGTGATATTTTTGGTTTCCGACCAACCAATTCGACTTGCCTTCATCGCTTGTTAGGTTTATAATATCAATACTCGAACTTATATGCATGTTCAGGGACATCATTTTAACTTTCGGTTTGTACCCAAGTCCCGAACTTAGTGATATTTTTGGTTTCCAACCAACCAATTCGACTTGCCTTCATCTCTTGTTAGGTTTATAATATCAATACTCGAACTTATATGCATGTTCAGGGACATCATATTAACTTTCGGTTTGTACCCAAGTCCCGAACTTAGTGATATTTTTGGTTTCCGACCAACCAATTCGACTTGCCTTCATCTCTTGTTAGGTTTATAATATCAATACTCGAACTTATATGCATGTTCAGGAACATCATTTTAACTTTCGGTTTGCACCCAAGTCCCGAACTTAGAGATATTTTTGGTTTTGGACCAACCAATTCGACTTGCCTTCATCTCTTGTTAGGTTTATAATATCAATACTCGAACTTATATGCATGTTCAGGGACATCATATTAACTTTCGGTTTGTACCCAAGTCCCGAACTTAGTGATATTTTTGGTTTCCAACCAACCAATTCGACTTGCCTTCATCGCTTGTTAGGTTTATAATATCAATACTCGAACTTATATGCATGTTCAGGGACATCATTTTAACTTTCGGTTTGTACCCAAGTCCCGAACTTAGTGATATTTTTGGTTTCCAACCAACCAATTCGACTTGCCTTCATCTCTTGTTAGGTTTATAATATCAATACTCGAACTTATATGCATGTTCAGGGACATCATATTAACTTTCGGTTTGTACCCAAGTCCCGAACTTAGAGATATTTTTGGTTTCTTACTTACCAATTCGACTTGCCTTCATCTCTTGTTAGGTTTATAATATCAATACTCGAACTTATATGCATGTTCAGGGACATCATATTCACTTTCGGTTTGCACCCAAGTCCCGAACTTAGAGATATTTTTGGTTTCTTACCAACCAATTCGACTTGCCTTCATCTCTTGTTAGGTTTATAATATCAATACTCGAACTTATATGCATGTTCAGGGACATCATTTTAACTTTCGGTTTGCACCCAAGTCCCGAACTTAGAGATATTTTTGGTTTCTTACTTACCAATTCGACTTGCCTTCATCTCTTGTTAGGTTTATAATATCAATACTCGAACTTATATGCATGTTCAGGGACATCATATTAACTTTCGGTTTGCACCCAAGTCCCGAACTTAGTGATATTTTTGGTTTCTTACCAACCAATTCGACTTGCCTTCATCTCTTGTTAGGTTTATAATATCAATACTCGAACTTATATGCATGTTCAGGGACATCATTTTAACTTTCGGTTTGCACCCAAGTCCCGAACTTAGAGATATTTTTGGTTTTGGACCAACCAATTCGACTTGCCTTCATCTCTTGTTAGGTTTATAATATCAATACTCGAACTTATATGCATGTTCAGGGACATCATATTAACTTTCGGTTTGCACCCAAGTCCCGAACTTAGAGATATTTTTGGTTTCTTACTTACCAATTCGACTTGCCTTCATCTCTTGTTAGGTTTATAATATCAATACTCGAACTTATATGCATGTTCAGGGACATCATTTTAACTTTCGGTTTGCACCCAAGTCCCGAACTTAGTGATATTTTTGGTTTCTTACTTACCAATTCGACTTGCCTTCATCTCTTGTTAGGTTTATAATATCAATACTCGAACTTATATGCATGTTCAGGGACATCATTTTAACTTTCGGTTTGCACCCAAGTCCCGAACTTAGAGATATTTTTGGTTTCTTACTTACCAATTCGACTTGCCTTCATCTCTTGTTAGGTTTATAATATCAATACTCGAACTTATATGCATGTTCAGGGACATCATTTTAACTTTCGGTTTGCACCCAAGTCCCGAACTTAGAGATATTTTTGGTTTCTTACTTACCAATTCGACTTGCCTTCATCTCTTGTTAGGTTTATAATATCAATACTCGAACTTATATGCATGTTCAGGGACATCATTTTAACTTTCGGTTTGCACCCAAGTCCCGAACTTAGAGATATTTTTGGTTTCTTACTTACCAATTCGACTTGCCTTCATCTCTTGTTAGGTTTATAATATCAATACTCGAACTTATATGCATGTTCAGGGACATCATATTAACTTTCGGTTTGCACCCAAGTCCCGAACTTAGTGATATTTTTGGTTTCTTACCAACCAATTCGACTTGCCTTCATCTCTTGTTAGGTTTATAATATCAATACTCGAACTTATATGCATGTTCAGGGACATCATTTTAACTTTCGGTTTGCACCCAAGTCCCGAACTTAGAGATATTTTTGGTTTTGGACCAACCAATTCGACTTGCCTTCATCTCTTGTTAGGTTTATAATATCAATACTCGAACTTATATGCATGTTCAGGGACATCATATTAACTTTCGGTTTGCACCCAAGTCCCGAACTTAGAGATATTTTTGGTTTCTTACTTACCAATTCGACTTGCCTTCATCGCTTGTTAGGTTTATAATATCAATACTCGAACTTATATGCATGTTCAGGGACATCATTTTAACTTTCGGTTTGTACCCAAGTCCCGAACTTAGTGATATTTTTGGTTTCCAACCAACCAATTCGACTTGCCTTCATCTCTTGTTAGGTTTATAATATCAATACTCGAACTTATATGCATGTTCAGGGACATCATATTAACTTTCGGTTTGTACCCAAGTCCCGAACTTAGAGATATTTTTGGTTTCTTACTTACCAATTCGACTTGCCTTCATCTCTTGTTAGGTTTATAATATCAATACTCGAACTTATATGCATGTTCAGGGACATCATATTCACTTTCGGTTTGCACCCAAGTCCCGAACTTAGTGATATTTTTGGTTTCTTACCAACCAATTCGACTTGCCTTCATCTCTTGTTAGGTTTATAATATCAATACTCGAACTTATATGCATGTTCAGGGACATCATTTTAACTTTCGGTTTGCACCCAAGTCCCGAACTTAGAGATATTTTTGGTTTCTTACTTACCAATTCGACTTGCCTTCATCTCTTGTTAGGTTTATAATATCAATACTCGAACTTATATGCATGTTCAGGGACATCATATTAACTTTCGGTTTGCACCCAAGTCCCGAACTTAGTGATATTTTTGGTTTCTTACCAACCAATTCGACTTGCCTTCATCTCTTGTTAGGTTTATAATATCAATACTCGAACTTATATGCATGTTCAGGGACATCATTTTAACTTTCGGTTTGCACCCAAGTCCCGAACTTAGAGATATTTTTGGTTTTGGACCAACCAATTCGACTTGCCTTCATCTCTTGTTAGGTTTATAATATCAATACTCGAACTTATATGCATGTTCAGGGACATCATATTAACTTTCGGTTTGCACCCAAGTCCCGAACTTAGAGATATTTTTGGTTTCTTACTTACCAATTCGACTTGCCTTCATCTCTTGTTAGGTTTATAATATCAATACTCGAACTTATATGCATGTTCAGGGACATCATTTTAACTTTCGGTTTGCACCCAAGTCCCGAACTTAGTGATATTTTTGGTTTCTTACTTACCAATTCGACTTGCCTTCATCTCTTGTTAGGTTTATAATATCAATACTCGAACTTATATGCATGTTCAGGGACATCATTTTAACTTTCGGTTTGCACCCAAGTCCCGAACTTAGAGATATTTTTGGTTTCTTACTTACCAATTCGACTTGCCTTCATCTCTTGTTAGGTTTATAATATCAATACTCGAACTTATATGCATGTTCAGGGACATCATTTTAACTTTCGGTTTGCACCCAAGTCCCGAACTTAGAGATATTTTTGGTTTCTTACTTACCAATTCGACTTGCCTTCATCTCTTGTTAGGTTTATAATATCAATACTCGAACTTATATGCATGTTCAGGGACATCATTTTAACTTTCGGTTTGCACCCAAGTCCCGAACTTAGAGATATTTTTGGTTTCTTACTTACCAATTCGACTTGCCTTCATCTCTTGTTAGGTTTATAATATCAATACTCGAACTTATATGCATGTTCAGGGACATCATATTCACTTTCGGTTTGCACCCAAGTCCCGAACTTAGTGATATTTTTGGTTTCTTACCAACCAATTCGACTTGCCTTCATCTCTTGTTAGGTTTATAATATCAATACTCGAACTTATATGCATGTTCAGGGACATCATTTTAACTTTCGGTTTGCACCCAAGTCCCGAACTTAGAGATATTTTTGGTTTTGGACCAACCAATTCGACTTGCCTTCATCTCTTGTTAGGTTTATAATATCAATACTCGAACTTATATGCATGTTCAGGGACATCATATTAACTTTCGGTTTGCACCCAAGTCCCGAACTTAGAGATATTTTTGGTTTCTTACTTACCAATTCGACTTGCCTTCATCTCTTGTTAGGTTTATAATATCAATACTCGAACTTATATGCATGTTCAGGGACATCATTTTAACTTTCGGTTTGCACCCAAGTCCCGAACTTAGTGATATTTTTGGTTTCTTACTTACCAATTCGACTTGCCTTCATCTCTTGTTAGGTTTATAATATCAATACTCGAACTTATATGCATGTTCAGGGACATCATTTTAACTTTCGGTTTGCACCCAAGTCCCGAACTTAGAGATATTTTTGGTTTCTTACTTACCAATTCGACTTGCCTTCATCTCTTGTTAGGTTTATAATATCAATACTCGAACTTATATGCATGTTCAGGGACATCATTTTAACTTTCGGTTTGAACCCAAGTCCCGAACTTAGAGATATTTTTGGTTTCGTACAAACCAATTCGACTTGCCTTCATCTCTTGTTAGGTTTATAATATCAATACTCGAACTTATATGCATGTTCAGGGACATCATTTTAACTTTCGGTTTGCACCCAAGTCCCGAACTTAGAGATATTTTTGGTTTCTTACTTACCAATTCGACTTGCCTTCATCTCTTGTTAGGTTTATAATATCAATACTCGAACTTATATGCATGTTCAGGGACATCATATTAACTTTCGGTTTGCACCCAAGTCCCGAACTTAGAGATATTTTTGGTTTTGGACCAACCAATTCGACTTGCCTTCATCTCTTGTTAGGTTTATAATATCAATACTCGAACTTATATGCATGTTCAGGGACATCATATTAACTTTCGGTTTGTACCCAAGTCCCGAACTTAGTGATATTTTTGGTTTCCGACCAACCAATTCGACTTGCCTTCATCGCTTGTTAGGTTTATAATATCAATACTCGAACTTATATGCATGTTCAGGGACATCATTTTAACTTTCGGTTTGTACCCAAGTCCCGAACTTAGTGATATTTTTGGTTTCCAACCAACCAATTCGACTTGCCTTCATCTCTTGTTAGGTTTATAATATCAATACTCGAACTTATATGCATGTTCAGGGACATCATATTAACTTTCGGTTTGTACCCAAGTCCCGAACTTAGTGATATTTTTGGTTTCCGACCAACCAATTCGACTTGCCTTCATCTCTTGTTAGGTTTATAATATCAATACTCGAACTTATATGCATGTTCAGGAACATCATTTTAACTTTCGGTTTGCACCCAAGTCCCGAACTTAGAGATATTTTTGGTTTTGGACCAACCAATTCGACTTGCCTTCATCTCTTGTTAGGTTTATAATATCAATACTCGAACTTATATGCATGTTCAGGGACATCATATTAACTTTCGGTTTGTACCCAAGTCCCGAACTTAGTGATATTTTTGGTTTCCGACCAACCAATTCGACTTGCCTTCATCGCTTGTTAGGTTTATAATATCAATACTCGAACTTATATGCATGTTCAGGGACATCATTTTAACTTTCGGTTTGTACCCAAGTCCCGAACTTAGTGATATTTTTGGTTTCCAACCAACCAATTCGACTTGCCTTCATCTCTTGTTAGGTTTATAATATCAATACTCGAACTTATATGCATGTTCAGGGACATCATATTAACTTTCGGTTTGTACCCAAGTCCCGAACTTAGAGATATTTTTGGTTTCTTACTTACCAATTCGACTTGCCTTCATCTCTTGTTAGGTTTATAATATCAATACTCGAACTTATATGCATGTTCAGGGACATCATATTCACTTTCGGTTTGCACCCAAGTCCCGAACTTAGTGATATTTTTGGTTTCTTACCAACCAATTCGACTTGCCTTCATCTCTTGTTAGGTTTATAATATCAATACTCGAACTTATATGCATGTTCAGGGACATCATTTTAACTTTCGGTTTGCACCCAAGTCCCGAACTTAGAGATATTTTTGGTTTCTTACTTACCAATTCGACTTGCCTTCATCTCTTGTTAGGTTTATAATATCAATACTCGAACTTATATGCATGTTCAGGGACATCATATTAACTTTCGGTTTGCACCCAAGTCCCGAACTTAGTGATATTTTTGGTTTCTTACCAACCAATTCGACTTGCCTTCATCTCTTGTTAGGTTTATAATATCAATACTCGAACTTATATGCATGTTCAGGGACATCATTTTAACTTTCGGTTTGCACCCAAGTCCCGAACTTAGAGATATTTTTGGTTTTTGACCAACCAATTCGACTTGCCTTCATCTCTTGTTAGGTTTATAATATCAATACTCGAACTTATATGCATGTTCAGGGACATCATATTCACTTTCGGTTTGCACCCAAGTCCCGAACTTAGAGATATTTTTGGTTTCTTACTTACCAATTCGACTTGCCTTCATCTCTTGTTAGGTTTATAATATCAATACTCGAACTTATATGCATGTTCAGGGACATCATTTTAACTTTCGGTTTGCACCCAAGTCCCGAACTTAGTGATATTTTTGGTTTCTTACTTACCAATTCGACTTGCCTTCATCTCTTGTTAGGTTTATAATATCAATACTCGAACTTATATGCATGTTCAGGGACATCATTTTAACTTTCGGTTTGCACCCAAGTCCCGAACTTAGAGATATTTTTGGTTTCTTACTTACCAATTCGACTTGCCTTCATCTCTTGTTAGGTTTATAATATCAATACTCGAACTTATATGCATGTTCAGGGACATCATTTTAACTTTCGGTTTGCACCCAAGTCCCGAACTTAGAGATATTTTTGGTTTCTTACTTACCAATTCGACTTGCCTTCATCTCTTGTTAGGTTTATAATATCAATACTCGAACTTATATGCATGTTCAGGGACATCATTTTAACTTTCGGTTTGCACCCAAGTCCCGAACTTAGAGATATTTTTGGTTTCTTACTTACCAATTCGACTTGCCTTCATCTCTTGTTAGGTTTATAATATCAATACTCGAACTTATATGCATGTTCAGGGACATCATATTCACTTTCGGTTTGCACCCAAGTCCCGAACTTAGTGATATTTTTGGTTTCTTACAAACCAATTCGACTTGCCTTCATCTCTTGTTAGGTTTATAATATCAATACTCGAACTTATATGCATGTTCAGGGACATCATTTTAACTTTCGGTTTGCACCCAAGTCCCGAACTTAGAGATATTTTTGGTTTTGGACCAACCAATTCGACTTGCCTTCATCTCTTGTTAGGTTTATAATATCAATACTCGAACTTATATGCATGTTCAGGGACATCATATTAACTTTCGGTTTGCACCCAAGTCCCGAACTTAGAGATATTTTTGGTTTCTTACTTACCAATTCGACTTGCCTTCATCTCTTGTTAGGTTTATAATATCAATACTCGAACTTATATGCATGTTCAGGGACATCATTTTAACTTTCGGTTTGCACCCAAGTCCCGAACTTAGTGATATTTTTGGTTTCTTACTTACCAATTCGACTTGCCTTCATCTCTTGTTAGGTTTATAATATCAATACTCGAACTTATATGCATGTTCAGGGACATCATTTTAACTTTCGGTTTGCACCCAAGTCCCGAACTTAGAGATATTTTTGGTTTCTTACTTACCAATTCGACTTGCCTTCATCTCTTGTTAGGTTTATAATATCAATACTCGAACTTATATGCATGTTCAGGGACATCATTTTAACTTTCGGTTTGCACCCAAGTCCCGAACTTAGAGATATTTTTGGTTTCTTACTTACCAATTCGACTTGCCTTCATCTCTTGTTAGGTTTATAATATCAATACTCGAACTTATATGCATGTTCAGGGACATCATTTTAACTTTCGGTTTGCACCCAAGTCCCGAACTTAGAGATATTTTTGGTTTCTTACTTACCAATTCGACTTGCCTTCATCTCTTGTTAGGTTTATAATATCAATACTCGAACTTATATGCATGTTCAGGGACATCATATTAACTTTCGGTTTGCACCCAAGTCCCGAACTTAGAGATATTTTTGGTTTTGGACCAACCAATTCGACTTGCCTTCATCTCTTGTTAGGTTTATAATATCAATACTCGAACTTATATGCATGTTCAGGGACATCATATTAACTTTCGGTTTGTACCCAAGTCCCGAACTTAGTGATATTTTTGGTTTCCGACCAACCAATTCGACTTGCCTTCATCTCTTGTTAGGTTTATAATATCAATACTCGAACTTATATGCATGTTCAGGGACATCATTTTAACTTTCGGTTTGTACCCAAGTCCCGAACTTAGTGATATTTTTGGTTTCCAACCAACCAATTCGACTTGCCTTCATCTCTTGTTAGGTTTATAATATCAATACTCGAACTTATATGCATGTTCAGGGACATCATATTAACTTTCGGTTTGTACCCAAGTCCCGAACTTAGTGATATTTTTGGTTTCCGACCAACCAATTCGACTTGCCTTCATCTCTTGTTAGGTTTATAATATCAATACTCGAACTTATATGCATGTTCAGGAACATCATTTTAACTTTCGGTTTGCACCCAAGTCCCGAACTTAGAGATATTTTTGGTTTTGGACCAACCAATTCGACTTGCCTTCATCTCTTGTTAGGTTTATAATATCAATACTCGAACTTATATGCATGTTCAGGGACATCATATTAACTTTCGGTTTGTACCCAAGTCCCGAACTTAGTGATATTTTTGGTTTCCGACCAACCAATTCGACTTGCCTTCATCGCTTGTTAGGTTTATAATATCAATACTCGAACTTATATGCATGTTCAGGGACATCATTTTAACTTTCGGTTTGTACCCAAGTCCCGAACTTAGTGATATTTTTGGTTTCCGACCAACCAATTCGACTTGCCTTCATCTCTTGTTAGGTTTATAATATCAATACTCGAACTTATATGCATGTTCAGGGACATCATATTAACTTTCGGTTTGTACCCAAGTCCCGAACTTAGAGATATTTTTGGTTTCTTACTTACCAATTCGACTTGCCTTCATCTCTTGTTAGGTTTATAATATCAATACTCGAACTTATATGCATGTTCAGGGACATCATATTCACTTTCGGTTTGCACCCAAGTCCCGAACTTAGTGATATTTTTGGTTTCTTACCAACCAATTCGACTTGCCTTCATCTCTTGTTAGGTTTATAATATCAATACTCGAACTTATATGCATGTTCAGGGACATCATTTTAACTTTCGGTTTGCACCCAAGTCCCGAACTTAGAGATATTTTTGGTTTCTTACTTACCAATTCGACTTGCCTTCATCTCTTGTTAGGTTTATAATATCAATACTCGAACTTATATGCATGTTCAGGGACATCATATTCACTTTCGGTTTGCACCCAAGTCCCGAACTTAGTGATATTTTTGGTTTCTTACCAACCAATTCGACTTGCCTTCATCTCTTGTTAGGTTTATAATATCAATACTCGAACTTATATGCATGTTCAGGGACATCATTTTAACTTTCGGTTTGCACCCAAGTCCCGAACTTAGAGATATTTTTGGTTTTGGACCAACCAATTCGACTTGCCTTCATCTCTTGTTAGGTTTATAATATCAATACTCGAACTTATATGCATGTTCAGGGACATCATATTAACTTTCGGTTTGCACCCAAGTCCCGAACTTAGAGATATTTTTGGTTTCTTACTTACCAATTCGACTTGCCTTCATCTCTTGTTAGGTTTATAATATCAATACTCGAACTTATATGCATGTTCAGGGACATCATTTTAACTTTCGGTTTGCACCCAAGTCCCGAACTTAGTGATATTTTTGGTTTCTTACTTACCAATTCGACTTGCCTTCATCTCTTGTTAGGTTTATAATATCAATACTCGAACTTATATGCATGTTCAGGGACATCATTTTAACTTTCGGTTTGCACCCAAGTCCCGAACTTAGAGATATTTTTGGTTTCTTACTTACCAATTCGACTTGCCTTCATCTCTTGTTAGGTTTATAATATCAATACTCGAACTTATATGCATGTTCAGGGACATCATTTTAACTTTCGGTTTGCACCCAAGTCCCGAACTTAGAGATATTTTTGGTTTCTTACTTACCAATTCGACTTGCCTTCATCTCTTGTTAGGTTTATAATATCAATACTCGAACTTATATGCATGTTCAGGGACATCATTTTAACTTTCGGTTTGCACCCAAGTCCCGAACTTAGAGATATTTTTGGTTTCTTACTTACCAATTCGACTTGCCTTCATCTCTTGTTAGGTTTATAATATCAATACTCGAACTTATATGCATGTTCAGGGACATCATATTCACTTTCGGTTTGCACCCAAGTCCCGAACTTAGTGATATTTTTGGTTTCTTACCAACCAATTCGACTTGCCTTCATCTCTTGTTAGGTTTATAATATCAATACTCGAACTTATATGCATGTTCAGGGACATCATTTTAACTTTCGGTTTGCACCCAAGTCCCGAACTTAGAGATATTTTTGGTTTTGGACCAACCAATTCGACTTGCCTTCATCTCTTGTTAGGTTTATAATATCAATACTCGAACTTATATGCATGTTCAGGGACATCATATTAACTTTCGGTTTGCACCCAAGTCCCGAACTTAGAGATATTTTTGGTTTCTTACTTACCAATTCGACTTGCCTTCATCTCTTGTTAGGTTTATAATATCAATACTCGAACTTATATGCATGTTCAGGGACATCATTTTAACTTTCGGTTTGCACCCAAGTCCCGAACTTAGTGATATTTTTGGTTTCTTACTTACCAATTCGACTTGCCTTCATCTCTTGTTAGGTTTATAATATCAATACTCGAACTTATATGCATGTTCAGGGACATCATTTTAACTTTCGGTTTGCACCCAAGTCCCGAACTTAGAGATATTTTTGGTTTCTTACTTACCAATTCGACTTGCCTTCATCTCTTGTTAGGTTTATAATATCAATACTCGAACTTATATGCATGTTCAGGGACATCATTTTAACTTTCGGTTTGCACCCAAGTCCCGAACTTAGAGATATTTTTGGTTTCTTACTTACCAATT
>NW_026060542.1:17500-27508 GCF_943734695.1 Anopheles maculipalpis | reverse complement strand
AAAATGATGTCCCTGAACATGCATATAAGTTCGAGTATTGATATTATAAACCTAACAAGAGATGAAGGCAAGTCGAATTGGTTGGTCGGAAACCAAAAATATCACTAAGTTCGGGACTTGGGTACAAACCGAATGTTAAAATGATGTCCCTGAACATGCATATAAGTTCGAGTATTGATATTATAAACCTAACAAGAGATGAAGGCAAGTCGAATTGGTTGGTCCAAAACCAAAAATATCTCTAAGTTCGGGACTTGGGTGCAAACCGAAAGTTAAAATGATGTCCCTGAACATGCATATAAGTTCGAGTATTGATATAATAAACCTAACAAGAGATGAAGGCAAGTCGAATTGGTTGATAAGAAACCAAAAATATCACTAAGTTCGGGACTTGGGTACAAACCGAAAGTTAAAATGATGTCCCTGAACATGCATATAAGTTCGAGTATTGATATTATAAACCTAACAAGAGATGAAGGCAAGTCGAATTGGTTGGTCGGAAACCAAAAATATCACTAAGTTCGGGACTTGGGTACAAACCGAATGTTAAAATGATGTCCCTGAACATGCATATAAGTTCGAGTATTGATATTATAAACCTAACAAGAGATGAAGGCAAGTCGAATTGGTTGGTCCGAAACCAAAAATATCACTAAGTTCGGGACTTGGGTACAAACCGAAAGTTAAAATGATGTCCCTGAACATGCATATAAGTTCGAGTATTGATATAATAAACCTAACAAGAGATGAAGGCAAGTCGATTTGGTTGGTGAGAAACCAAAAATATCTCTAAGTTCGGGACTTGGGTGCAAACCGAAAGTTAATATGATGTCCCTGAACATGCATATAAGTTCGAGTATTGATATTATAAACCTAACAAGAGATGAAGGCAAGTCGAATTGGTTGGTCCAAAACCAAAAATATCTCTAAGTTCGGGACTTGGGTGCAAACCGAAAGTTAAAATGATGTCCCTGAACATGCATATAAGTTCGAGTATTGATATTATAAACCTAACAAGAGATGAAGGCAAGTCGAATTGGTTGGTCCAAAACCAAAAATATCTCTAAGTTCGGGACTTGTGCGCAAACCAAAAGTTAATATGATGTCCCTGAACATGCATATAAGTTCGAGTATTGATATTATAAACCTAACAAGAGATGAAGGCAAGTCGAATTGGTTGGTCCAAAACCAAAAATATCTCTAAGTTCGGGACTTGGGTACAAACCGAAAGTTAATATGATGTCCCTGAACATGCATATAAGTTCGAGTATTGATATTATAAACCTAACAAGAGATGAAGGCAAGTCGAATTGGTTGGTCCAAAACCAAAAATATCACTAAGTTCGGGACTTGGGTGCAAACCGAAAGTAAAAATTATGTCCCTGAACATGCATATAAGTTCGAGTATTGATATTATAAACCTAACAAGAGATGAAGGCAAGTCGAATTGGTTGCTAAGAAACCAAAAATATCACTAAGTTCGGGACTTGGGTACAAACCGAAAGTTAAAATGATGTCCCTGAACATGCATATAAGTTCGAGTATTGATATTATAAACCTAACAAGAGATGAAGGCAAGTCGAATTGGTTGGTCCGAAACCAAAAATATCACTAAGTTCGGGACTTGGGTGCAAACCGAAAGTAAAAATTATGTCCCTGAACATGCATATAAGTTCGAGTATTGATATTATAAACCTAACAAGAGATGAAGGCAAGTCGAATTGGTTGGTCCAAAACCAAAAATATCTCTAAGTTCGGGACTTGGGTGCAAACCGAAAGTTAATATGATGTCCCTGAACATGCATATAAGTTCGAGTATTGATATAATAAACCTAACAAGAGATGAAGGCAAGTCGAATTGGTTGGTGAGAAACCAAAAATATCACTAAGTTTGGGACTTGGGTACAAACCGAAAGTTAAAATGATGTCCCTGAACATGCATATAAGTTCGAGTATTGATATTATAAACCTAACAAGAGATGAAGGCAAGTCGAATTGGTTGGTCCAAAACCAAAAATATCTCTAAAATCGGGACTTGGGTACAAACCGAAAGTTAATATGATGTCCCTGAACATGCATATAAGTTCGAGTATTGATATTATAAACCTAACAAGAGATGAAGGCAAGTCGAATTGGTTGGTCCGAAACCAAAAATATCTCTAAGTTCGGGACTTGGGAGCAAACCGAAAGTTAAAATGATGTCCCTGAACATGCATATAAGTTCGAGTATTGATATTATAAACCTAACAAGAGATGAAGGCAAGTCGAATTGGTTGGTCGGAAACCAAAAATATCACTAAGTTCGGGACTTGTGCGCAAACCGAAAGTTAAAATGATGTCCCTGAACATGCATATAAGTTCGAGTATTGATATTATAAACCTAACAAGAGATGAAGGCAAGTCGAATTGGTTGGTGAGAAACCAAAAATATCTCTAAGTTCGGGACTTGGGTGCAAACCGAAAGTTAAAATGATGTCCCTGAACATGCATATAAGTTCGAGTATTGATATTATAAACCTAACAAGAGATGAAGGCAAGTCGAATTGGTTGATAAGAAACCAAAAATATCTCTAAGTTCGGGACTTGGGTGCAAACCGAAAGTTAAAATGATGTCCCTGAACATGCATATAAGTTCGAGTATTGATATTATAAACCTAACAAGAGATGAAGGCAAGTCGAATTGGTTGGTCCGAAACCAAAAATATCTCTAAGTTCGGGACTTGGGTGCAAACCGAAAGTTAAAATGATGTCCCTGAACATGCATATAAGTTCGAGTATTGATATTATAAACCTAACAAGAGATGAAGGCAAGTCGAATTGGTTGGTCGGAAACCAAAAATATCACTAAGTTCGGGACTTGGGTACAAACCGAAAGTTAATATGATGTCCCTGAACATGCATATAAGTTCGAGTATTGATATTATAAACCTAACAAGAGATGAAGGCAAGTCGAATTGGTTGGTGAGAAACCAAAAATATCACTAAGTTCGGGACTTGGGTACAAACCGAAAGTTAAAATGATGTCCCTGAACATGCACATAAGTTCGAGTATTGATATTATAAACCTAACAAGAGATGAAGGCAAGTCGAATTGGTAAGTAAGAAACCAAAAATATCTCTAAGTTCGGGACTTGGGTACAAACCGAAAGTTAAAATGATGTCCCTGAACATGCATATAAGTTCGAGTATTGATATTATAAACCTAACAAGAGATGAAGGCAAGTCGAATTGGTTGGTCCGAAACCAAAAATATCTCTAAGTTCGGGACTTGTGCGCAAACCGAAAGTTAATATGATGTCCCTGAACATGCATATAAGTTCGAGTATTGATATTATAAACCTAACAAGAGATGAAGGCAAGTCGAATTGGTTGGTCCGAAACCAAAAATATCTCTAAGTTCGGGACTTGGGAGCAAACCGAAAGTTAAAATGATGTCCCTGAACATGCATATAAGTTCGAGTATTGATATTATAAACCTAACAAGAGATGAAGGCAAGTCGAATTGGTTGGTCGGAAACCAAAAATATCACTAAGTTCGGGACTTGTGCGCAAACCGAAAGTTAAAATGATGTCCCTGAACATGCATATAAGTTCGAGTATTGATATTATAAACCTAACAAGAGATGAAGGCAAGTCGAATTGGTTGGTGAGAAACCAAAAATATCTCTAAGTTCGGGACTTGGGTGCAAACCGAAAGTTAAAATGATGTCCCTGAACATGCATATAAGTTCGAGTATTGATATTATAAACCTAACAAGAGATGAAGGCAAGTCGAATTGGTTGGTGAGAAACCAAAAATATCACTAAGTTCGGGACTTGGGTACAAACCGAAAGTTAAAATGATGTCCCTGAACATGCATATAAGTTCGAGTATTGATATTATAAACCTAACAAGAGATGAAGGCAAGTCGAATTGGTTGGTCCGAAACCAAAAATATCTCTAAGTTCGGGACTTGTGCGCAAACCGAAAGTTAATATGATGTCCCTGAACATGCATATAAGTTCGAGTATTGATATTATAAACCTAACAAGAGATGAAGGCAAGTCGAATTGGTTGGTCGGAAACCAAAAATATCACTAAGTTCGGGACTTGTGCGCAAACCAAAAGTTAAAATGATGTCCCTGAACATGCATATAAGTTCGAGTATTGATATTATAAACCTAACAAGAGATGAAGGCAAGTCGAATTGGTTGGTCCAAAACCAAAAATATCACTAAGTTCGGGACTTGTGCGCAAACCAAAAGTTAAAATGATGTCCCTGAACATGCATATAAGTTCGAGTATTGATATTATAAACCTAACAAGAGATGAAGGCAAGTCGAATTGGTTGATAAGAAACCAAAAATATCTCTAAGTTCGGGACTTGGGTGCAAACCGAAAGTTAAAATGATGTCCCTGAACATGCATATAAGTTCGAGTATTGATATTATAAACCTAACAAGAGATGAAGGCAAGTCGAATTGGTTGGTCGGAAACCAAAAATATCACTAAGTTCGGGACTTGTGCGCAAACCAAAAGTTAAAATGATGTCCCTGAACATGCATATAAGTTCGAGTATTGATATTATAAACCTAACAAGAGATGAAGGCAAGTCGAATTGGTTGGTCCAAAACCAAAAATATCACTAAGTTCGGGACTTGTGCGCAAACCAAAAGTTAAAATGATGTCCCTGAACATGCATATAAGTTCGAGTATTGATATTATAAACCTAACAAGAGATGAAGGCAAGTCGAATTGGTTGATAAGAAACCAAAAATATCTCTAAGTTCGGGACTTGGGTGCAAACCGAAAGTTAAAATGATGTCCCTGAACATGCATATAAGTTCGAGTATTGATATTATAAACCTAACAAGAGATGAAGGCAAGTCGAATTGGTTGGTCCGAAACCAAAAATATCTCTAAGTTCGGGACTTGGGTGCAAACCGAAAGTTAAAATGATGTCCCTGAACATGCATATAAGTTCGAGTATTGATATTATAAACCTAACAAGAGATGAAGGCAAGTCGAATTGGTTGGTCCGAAACCAAAAATATCTCTAAGTTCGGGACTTGGGTGCAAACCGAAAGTTAAAATGATGTCCCTGAACATGCATATAAGTTCGAGTATTGATATTATAAACCTAACAAGAGATGAAGGCAGTCGAATTGGTTGATAAGAAACCAAAAATATCACTAAGTTCGGGACTTGGGTGCAAACCGAAAGTTAAAATGATGTCCCTGAACATGCATATAAGTTCGAGTATTGATATTATAAACCTAACAAGAGATGAAGGCAAGTCGAATTGGTTGGTAAGAAACCAAAAATATCACTGAGTTCGGGACTTGGGTGCAAACCGAAAGTTAAAATGATGTCCCTGAACATGCATATAAGTTCGAGTATTGATATTATAAACCTAACAAGAGATGAAGGCAAGTCGAATTGGTTGATAAGAAACCAAAAATATCTCTAAGTTCGGGACTTGGGTACAAACCGAAAGTTAAAATGATGTCCCTGAACATGCATATAAGTTCGAGTATTGATATTATAAACCTAACAAGAGATGAAGGCAAGTCGAATTGGTTGGTGAGAAACCAAAAATATCTCTAAGTTCGGGACTTGGGTGCAAACCGAAAGTTAAAATGATGTCCCTGAACATGCATATAAGTTCGAGTATTGATATTATAAACCTAACAAGAGATGAAGGCAAGTCGAATTGGTTGATAAGAAACCAAAAATATCTCTAAGTTCGGGACTTGGGTGCAAACCGAAAGTTAAAATGATGTCCCTGAACATGCATATAAGTTCGAGTATTGATATTATAAACCTAACAAGAGATGAAGGCAAGTCGAATTGGTTGGTCCGAAACCAAAAATATCTCTAAGTACGGGACTTGGGCACAAACCAAAACTATATACCAAGTGCCTGAAATGTCTATAAACCACACGAAGAACTCTTCACACACAGGTGCGCCTCATAACCTGGTTCAATGTATAAGACATTGGTTTCGGGGGATTTATTGAGAAGAAAATTTTTTTCTCTAACTTTGAGTAAAACTGTCTCAGAATACATATTTAACCACGAAAAGTGAACACCGACAGTAAATAGCAAAAGTCAACCGACCATCAAAGTTGTATGGCGGTGTAGGAGAAGAAAATCCAAGGTCGTTTAATTTAGGGACGTAAGACACGAAATCAAAATTTTGGCATAAAATCTAAAATAATCATCAGACAGTGGTCATCCAAGGCATATAAGAGTCGTCTAACGATGCTGAATGCAATAAGCAATAGCGACTTTTTAAAGATTTTTTTGGATTTTTGTCAAAATGTACCCTTCACAACTTGGTACAAGTCATAGGACATGGGTACCGGTATGACCGACGGAAGATTTTTGGACAAAAAATTTTTTTGCTCTAACTTTGAGTAAAACGGTCTCAGGATGCATTCTTAATCATGAAAAGTGATCTCCGACGGTAAATAGCAAAAGTCACCCGACCATCAAAGTTGCATGGCGGTGCAGGCGACGAAAATCCAAGGTCGTCTAATGTAGGGACGTAAGACACGAAATCAAAATTTTGGCATAAAATCTAAAATAATCATCAGACAGTGGTCATCCAAGGCATATTAGAGTCGTCTAACGATGCTGAATGCAATAAGCAATAGCGACTTTTTAATGATTTTTTTGGATTTTTGTCAAAATGTACCCTTCACAACTTGGTACAAGTCATAGGACATGGGTACCGGTATGACCGACGGAAGATTTTTGGACAAAAAATTTTTTTGCTCTAACTTTGAGTAAAACGGTCTCAGGATGCATTATTAATCATGAAAAGTGATCTCCGACAGTAAATAGCGAAAGTTACCCGACCATCAAAGTTGCATGGCGGTGCAGGAGACGAAAATCCAAGGTCGTCTAATGTAGGGACGTAAGACACGAAATCAAAATTTTGGCATAAAATCTAAAATAATCATCAGACAGTGGTCATCCAAGGCATATTAGAGTCGTCTAACGATGCGAAATGCAATAAGCAATAGCGACTTTTTAATGATTTTTTTGGATTTTTGTCAAAATGTACCCTTCACAACTTGGTACAAGTCATAGGACATGGGTACCGGTATGACCGACGGAAGATTTTTGGACAAAAAATTTTTTTGCTCTAACTTTGAGTAAAACGGTGTCAGGATGCATTTTTAAGCATGAAAAGTGATCTCCGACAGTAAATAGCGAAAGTTACCCGACCATCAAAGTTGCATGGCGGTGCAGGAGACGAAAATCCAAGGTCGTCTAATGTAGGGACGTAAGACACGAAATCAAAATTTTGGCATAAAAGCTAAAATAATCATCAGACAGTGGTCATCCAAGGCATATAAGAGTTGTCTAACGATGCTGAATGCAATAAGCAATAGCGACTTTTTAAAGATTTTTTTGGATTTTTGTCAAAATGTACCCTTCACAACTTGGTACAAGTCATAGGACATGGGTACCGGTATGACCGACGGAAGATTTTTGGACAAAAAATTTTTTTGCTCTAACTTTGAGTAAAACGGTCTCAGGATGCATTCTTAATCATGAAAAGTGATCTCCGACGGTAAATAGCAAAAGTCACCCGACCATCAAAGTTGCATGGCGGTGCAGGCGACGAAAATCCAAGGTCGTCTAATGTAGGGACGTAAGACACGAAATCAAAATTTTGGCATAAAATCTAAAATAATCATCAGACAGTGGTCATCCAAGGCATATTAGAGTCGTCTAACGATGCTGAATGCAATAAGCAATAGCGACTTTTTAATGATTTTTTTGGATTTTTGTCAAAATGTACCCTTCACAACTTGGTACAAGTCATAGGACATGGGTACCGGTATGACCGACGGAAGATTTTTGGACAAAAAATTTTTTTGCTCTAACTTTGAGTAAAACGGTCTCAGGATGCATTATTAATCATGAAAAGTGATCTCCGACAGTAAATAGCGAAAGTTACCCGACCATCAAAGTTGCATGGCGGTGCAGGAGACGAAAATCCAAGGTCGTCTAATGTAGGGACGTAAGACACGAAATCAAAATTTTGGCATAAAATCTAAAATAATCATCAGACAGTGGTCATCCAAGGCATATTAGAGTCGTCTAACGATGCGAAATGCAATAAGCAATAGCGACTTTTTAATGATTTTTTTGGATTTTTGTCAAAATGTACCCTTCACAACTTGGTACAAGTCATAGGACATGGGTACCGGTATGACCGACGGAAGATTTTTGGACAAAAAATTTTTTTGCTCTAACTTTGAGTAAAACGGTCTCAGGATGCATTATTAATCATGAAAAGTGATCTCCGACAGTAAATAGTGAAAGTTACCCGACCATCAAAGTTGCATGGCGGTGCAGGAGACGAAAATCCAAGGTCGTCTAATGTAGGGACGTAAGACACGAAATCAAAATTTTGGCATAAAAGCTAAAATAATCATCAGACAGTGGTCATCCAAGGCATATTAGAGTCGTCTAACGATGCGAAATGCAATAAGCAATAGCGACTTTTTAATGATTTTTTTGGATTTTTGTCAAAATGTACCCTTCACAACTTGGTACAAGTCATAGGACATGGGTACCGGTATGACCGACGGAAGATTTTTGGACAAAAAATTTTTTTGCTCTAACTTTGAGTAAAACGGTCTCAGGATGCATTATTAATCATGAAAAGTGATCTCCGACAGTAAATAGTGAAAGTTACCCGACCATCAAAGTTGCATGGCGGTGCAGGAGACGAAAATCCAAGGTCGTCTAATGTAGGGACGTAAGACACGAAATCAAAATTTTGGCATAAAAGCTAAAATAATCATCAGACAGTGGTCATCCAAGGCATATAAGAGTCGTCTAACGATGCTGAATGCAATAAGCAATAGCGACTTTTTAATGATTTTTTTGGATTTTTGTCAAAATTTACCCTTCACAACTTGGTACAAGTTATGAGACATGGGTACCGGTATAACCGACGGAAGATTTTTTGACAAAAATTTTTTTGACTCTAACTTTGAGTAAAACTGTGTCAGGATGCATTTTTAAGCATGAAAAGTGAACTCCGACGGTAAATAGCAAAAGTCACCCGACCCTCAAAGTTGTATGGCGATGTAGGAGAAAAAAATTCCGAGGTCGTTTAATTTTGGGATGGATAAAAATGGTCACTTGTGGTAAAGTGATGTTGTTCATTGGCTATAGTAAGAGGGTATGGTGTCGTGACACAAAAATGAAAAATGTATAGAAACGTGTTCTAAACACTGTCACAAGGTGCAAGTTGAGTATCTAGTCGTACCTTAGACACCAGTACGGGTTACTGAGCCAATGTTGTGCATAGCTAGGGTATCGGGACGATGCCCTAAAACCCTCAAAGGATTGTAGTGTGTTGGATGTTATCTCCTGTTGGTCGTACGGCAACCATACCCGGTTGGAAGTACCGCGGACTCTGAACGTCTCCGCATCAAAACGTTCGCCATGCGAATATACAAATTGAATAAGCTTGACGTAGTGTAAGGTATCGAAACGAATAAGTAGAGAAATTAAGGGTCCGAGAGCAATCTCGTGATTCTACGGTGAGGTGTGAGAAATGACACGAAGCTGTCAAGAGGTCTCCCTGAGTGAGGAAGGCAATGTTCGGGTGCTTCGATCTATTGGGCCGGCGTGCCGCAGTAGATCAAGCAAATGTGAGAGAAACTCGGGTCTGCGGGGACTTAGTGCCTCGGTAGACAACAAACACACGACAATCGGTGGATAGTCGAATTCTGGTTGATCCTACCAGTAATATACGCTTGTCTCAAAGGTTAAGCCATGCATGTCTAAGTACAAACATAAATGAATGTGAAACCGCATAAGGCTCAGTACAACAGCCATAATTCACAAGATCATCCCCCCATCAGTTACTTGGATAACTGTGGAAAAGCCAGAGCTAATACATGCAACATGCCGGGACCGCTATAACCCTCGCGGGTGGTGGAACTGGTGCACTTATTAGTAAAACCAATCGCCTCACGGCGGCTTGAGTTGAA
>NW_026060542.1:5000-10000 GCF_943734695.1 Anopheles maculipalpis | reverse complement strand
GAACACTGGTGGCAGCTGACCTCGCCGACCGTGGACTTGACTAGTTTCGATGCCTACCGACCGCCCGCAAACGACGGGACTTCAGGCTGGGAGCTGCGAGTTGTAGAGATGCGTTCGCATCGATCCTCTCAGGCGACCCATGCTTGGTGGTGTATTCGTGTGTACTGTCGCACCTTTCCGGGTGTGTTCAGTATGCACGATGAATGAGTTGGAAAACGAAAGACAGAGAGAGAATTGAAATGTTACTGAGCATATAAGCGAAGAGTGTGTGGGTTCATAAGAATGTTGATCATATGCAGTTGATACCGGTACGGGTCCGTCATTACTCCTCCACGGAGTGATGATCGGTTTGCTTGAAGGGGGCAATACGCATCGTTGACTTACCTACGGGTAACCCGCTTACGAGTGGGTCGATTGCTGTCGGGGCAAGCAATCGGGTTAGCGCCGTATCCGGATATAGAGAGTAGTATGGGGTGATAATGATTAACATGTCGAGTGATGGCTGCACCTCCTAGTGGAAAGTTCAAACGTGAAGGTTGCTTCGGTACGGGGTACTAGGTACCTCTTCGAGGAGCAATGGAGTATGGAGTCCAAATTGAATGTTTGGACTTCAAAAATTTCTCTAAGTCCGCTACATAAATCCCTCACCCATAAGCTCACAAAATACATGCAATTGCATTAAAAATTTTGTTAACCTAACAAGAGATGAAGGCAAGTCGAATTGGTTGGTCGGAAACCAAATATATCACTAAGTTCGGGACTTGGGTGCAAACCGAAAGTGAATATGATGTCCCTGAACATGCATATAAGTTCGAGTATTGATATTATAAACCTAACAAGAGATGAAGGCAAGTCGAATTGGTTAGTCGGAAACCAAAAATATCTCTAAGTTCGGGACTTGGGTGCAAACCGAAAGTTAAAATGATGTCCCTGAACATGCATATAAGTTCGAGTATTGATATTATAAACCTAACAAGAGATGAAGGCAAGTCGAATTGGTTGGTCCAAAACCAAAAATATCTCTAAGTTCGGGACTTGGGTGCAAACCGAATGTTAAAATGATGTCCCTGAACATGCATATAAGTTCGAGTATTGATATTATAAACCTAACAAGAGATGAAGGCAAGTCGAATTGGTTGATAAGAAACCAAAAATATCTCTAAGTTCGGGACTTGGGTACAAACCGAAAGTTAAAATGATGTCCCTGAACATGCATATAAGTTCGAGTATTGATATTATAAACCTAACAAGAGATGAAGGCAAGTCGAATTGGTTGGTCCAAAACCAAAAATATCTCTAAGTTCGGGACTTGGGTGCAAACCGAAAGTTAAAATGATGTCCCTGAACATGCATATAAGTTCGAGTATTGATATTATAAACCTAACAAGAGATGAAGGCAAGTCGAATTGGTTGGTCCATAACCACAAATATCTCTAAGTTCGGGACTTGGGTGCAAACCGAAAGTTAAAATGATGTCCCTGAACATGCATATAAGTTCGAGTATTGATATTATAAACCTAACAAGAGATGAAGGCAAGTCGAATTGGTTGGTCCAAAACCAAAAATATCTCTAAGTTCGGGACTTGGGTACAAACCGAAAGTTAAAATGATGTCCCTGAACATGCATATAAGTTCGAGTATTGATATTATAAACCTAACAAGAGATGAAGGCAAGTCGAATTGGTTGGTGAGAAACCAAAAATATCACTAAGTTCGGGACTTGGGTGCAAACCGAAAGTTAAAATGATGTCCCTGAACATGCATATAAGTTCGAGTATTGATATTATAAACCTAACAAGAGATGAAGGCAAGTCGAATTGGTTGCTAAGAAACCAAAAATATCACTAAGTTCGGGACTTGGGTACAAACCGAAAGTTAAAATGATGTCCCTGAACATGCATATAAGTTCGAGTATTGATATTATAAACCTAACAAGAGATGAAGGCAAGTCGAATTGGTTGGTCCAAAACCAAAAATATCTCTAAGTTCGGGACTTGGGTGCAAACCGAAAGTTAAAATGATGTCCCTGAACATGCATATAAGTTCGAGTATTGATATTATAAACCTAACAAGAGATGAAGGCAAGTCGAATTGGTTGATAAGAAACCAAAAATATCTCTAAGTTCGGGACTTGGGTACAAACCGAATGTTAAAATGATGTCCCTGAACATGCATA
This sequence comes from Anopheles maculipalpis, assembly GCF_943734695.1. Lineage (NCBI taxonomy): Eukaryota > Metazoa > Arthropoda > Insecta > Diptera > Culicidae > Anopheles > Anopheles maculipalpis. The sequence continues at coordinate 7,824 of NW_026060542.1, read as the reverse complement.
TAAGTTCGAGTATTGATATTATAAACCTAACAAGAGATGAAGGCAAGTCGAATTGGTTGGTCCGAAACCAAAAATATCTCTAAGTTCGGGACTTGGGTGCAAACCGAAAGTTAAAATGATGTCCCTGAACATGCATATAAGTTCGAGTATTGATATTATAAACCTAACAAGAGATGAAGGCAAGTCGAATTGGTTGGTAAAAACCAATAATATCACTAAGTTCGGGACTTGGGTGCAAACCGAAAGTTAAAATGATGTCCCTGAACATGCATATAAGTTCGAGTATTGATATTATAAACCTAACAAGAGATGAAGGCAAGTCGAATTGGTTGGTCGGAAACCAAAAATATCACTAAGTTCGGGACTTGGGTACAAACCGAAAGTTAATATGATGTCCCTGAACATGCATATAAGTTCGAGTATTGATATTATAAACCTAAAAAGAGATGAAGGCAAGTCGAATTGGTTGGTCCAAAACCAAAAATATCTCTAAGTTCGGGACTTGGGTACAAACCGAAAGTTAAAATAATGTCCCTGAACATGCATATAAGTTCGAGTATTGATATTATAAACCTAACAAGAGATGAAGGCAAGTCGAATTGGTTGGTCCAAAACCAAAAATATCTCTAAGTTCGGGACTTGGGTACAAACCGAAAGTTAAAATAATGTCCCTGAACATGCATATAAGTTCGAGTATTGATATTATAAACCTAACAAGAGATGAAGGCAAGTCGAATTGGTTGATAAGAAACCAAAAATATCTCTAAGTTCGGGACTTGGGTACAAACCGAAAGTGAATATGATGTCCCTGAACATGCATATAAGTTCGAGTATTGATATTATAAACCTAACAAGAGATGAAGGCAAGTCGAATTGGTTGGTCCAAAACCAAAAATATCACTAAGTTCGGGACTTGGGTACAAACCGAAAGTTAAAATGATGTCCCTGAACATGCATATAAGTTTGAGTATTGATATTATAAACCTAACAAGAGATGAAGGCAAGTCGAATTGGTTGGTCCAAAACCAAAAATATCACTAAGTTCGGGACTTGGGTACAAACCGAAAGTTAATATGATGTCCCTGAACATGCATATAAGTTCGAGTATTGATATTATAAACCTAACAAGAGATGAAGGCAAGTCGAATTGGTTGGTAAGAAACCAAAAATATCTCTAAGTTCGGGACTTGGGTGCAAACCGAAAGTTAAAATGATGTCCCTGAACATGCATATAAGTTCGAGTATTGATATTATAAACCTAACAAGAGATGAAGGCAAGTCGAATTGGTTGTTGAGAAACCAAAAATATCTCTAAGTTCGGGACTTGGGTACAAACCGAAAGTTAAAATGATGTCCCTGAACATGCATATAAGTTCGAGTATTGATATTATAAACCTAACAAGAGATGAAGGCAAGTCGAATTGGTTGGTAAGAAACCAAAAATATATACCAAGTGCCTGAAATGTCTATAAACTACACGAAGAACTCTTCACACACAGGTGCGCCTCATAACCTGGTTCAATGTATAAGACATTGGTTTCGGGGGATTTATTGAGAAGAAATTTTTTTTCTCTAACTTTGAGTAAAACTGTCTCAGAATACATAGCTAACCACGAAAAGTGATCTCCGACAGTAAATAGCGAAAGTTACCCGACCATCAAAGTTGCATGGCGGTGCAGGAGACGAAAATCCAAGGTCGTCTAATGTAGGGACGTAAGACACGAAATCAAAATTTTGGCATAAAAGCTAAAATAATCATCAGACAGTGGTCATCCAAGGCATATTAGAGTCGTCTAACGATGCGAAATGCAATAAGCAATAGCGACTTTTTAATGATTTTTTTGGATTTTTGTCAAAATTTACCCTTCACAACTTGGTACAAGTCATAGGACATGGGTACCGGTATGACCGACGGAAGATTTTTGGACAAAAAATTTTTTTGCTCTAACTTTGAGTAAAACGGTCTCAGGATGCATTATTAATCATGAAAAGTGATCTCCGACAGTAAATAGCGAAAGTTACCCGACCATCAAAGTTGCATGGCGGTGCAGGAGACGAAAATCCAAGGTCGTCTAATGTAGGGACGTAAGACACGAAATCAAAATTTTGGCATAAAAGCTAAAATAATCATCAGACAGTGGCCATCCAAGGCATATTAGAGTCGTCTAACGATGCTGAATGCAATAAGCAATAGCGACTTTTTAATGATTTTTTTGGATTTTTGTCAAAATTTACCCTTCACAACTTGGTACAAGTTATAGGACATGGGACCCGGTATGACCGACGGAAGATTTTTGGACAAAAAATTTTTTTGCTCTAACTTTGAGTAAAACGGTCTCAGGATGCATTCTTAATCATGAAAAGTGATCTCCGACGGTAAATAGCAAAAGTCACCCGACCATCAAAGTTGCATGGCGGTGCAGGAGACGAAAATCCAAGGTCGTCTAATGTAGGGACGTAAGACACGAAATCAAAATTTTGGCATAAAATCTAAAATAATCATCAGACAGTGGTCATCCAAGGCATATTAGAGTCGTCTAACGATGCTGAATGCAATAAGCAATAGCGACTTTTTAATGATTTTTATGGATTTTTGTCAAAATTTACCCTTCACAACTTGGTACAAGTTATGAGACATGGGTACCGGTATGACCGACGGAAGATTTTTGGACAAAAAATTTTTTTGCTCTAACTTTGAGTAAAACGGTGTCAGGATGCATTATTAATCACGAAAAGTGATCTCCGACAGTAAATAGCGAAAGTTACCCGACCATCAAAGTTGCATGGCGGTGCAGGAGACGAAAATCCAAGGTCGTCTAATGTA
>NW_026060541.1:17500-27628 GCF_943734695.1 Anopheles maculipalpis | reverse complement strand
GACTGCCTTCATCTCTTGTTAGGTTTATAATATCAATACTCGAACTTATATGCATGTTCAGGGACATCATTTTAACTTTCGGTTTTGCGCACAAGTCCCGAACTTAGTGATATTTTTGGTTTTTGGACCAACCAATTCGACTTGCCTTCATCTCTTGTTAGGTTTATAATATCAATACTCGAACTTATATGCATGTTCAGGGACATCATTTTAACTTTCGGTTTGCTCCCAAGTCCCGAACTTAGAGATATTTTTGGTTTCGGACCAACAATTCGACTTGCCTTCATCTCTTGTTAGGTTTATAATATCAATACTCGAACTTATATGCATGTTCAGGGACATCATATTAACTTTCGGTTTGCGCACAAGTCCCGAACTTAGAGATATTTTTGGTTTCGGACCAACCAATTCGACTTGCCTTCATCTCTTGTTAGGTTTATAATATCAATACTCGAACTTATATGCATGTTCAGGGACATCATTTTAACTTTCGGTTTGTACCCAAGTCCCGAACTTAGTGATATTTTTGGTTTCTCACCACCAAATCGACTTGCCTTCATCTCTTGTTAGGTTTATAATATCAATACTCGAACTTATATGCATGTTCAGGGACATCATTTTAACTTTCGGTTTGTACCCAAGTCCCGAACTTAGTGATATTTTTGGTTTCTCACCAACCAAATCGACTTGCCTTCATCTCTTGTTAGGTTTATAATATCAATACTCGAACTTATATGCATGTTCAGGGACATCATTCAAAACTTTCGGTTTGTACCCAAGTCCCGAACTTAGTGATATTTTTGGTTTCCGACCAACCAATTCGACTTGCCTTCATCTCTTGTTAGGTTTATAATATCAATACTCGAACTTATATGCATGTTCAGGGACATCATATTAAACTTTGGTTTGCGCACAAGTCCCGAACTTAGAGATATTTTTGGTTTCTTACTTACCAATTCGACTTGCCTTCATCTCTTGTTAGGTTTATAATATCAATACTCGAACTTATGTGCATGTTCAGGGACATCATTTTAACTTTCGGTTTGTACCCAAGTCCCGAACTTAGTGATATTTTTGGTTTCTCACCAACCAAATCGACTTGCCTTCATCTCTTGTTAGGTTTATAATATCAATACTCGAACTTATATGCATGTTCAGGGACATCATTTTAACTTTCGGTTTGTACCCAAGTCCCGAACTTAGTGATATTTTTGGTTTCGGACCAACCAATTCGACTTGCCTTCATCTCTTGTTAGGTTTATAATATCAATACTCGAACTTATATGCATGTTCAGGGACATCATTTTAACTTTCGGTTTGCACCCAAGTCCCGAACTTAGAGATATTTTTGGTTTCGGACCAACCAATTCGACTTGCCTTCATCTCTTGTTAGGTTTATAATATCAATACTCGAACTTATATGCATGTTCAGGGACATCATTCTAACTTTCGGTTTGTACCCAAGTCCCGAACTTAGTGATATTTTTGGTTTCGACCAACCAATTCGACTTGCCTTCATCTCTTGTTAGGTTTATAATATCAATACTCGAACTTATATGCATGTTCAGGGACATCATATTAACTTTTGGTTTGCGCACAAGTCCCGAACTTAGAGATATTTTTGGTTTCTTACTTACCAATTCGACTTGCCTTCATCTCTTGTTAGGTTTATAATATCAATACTCGAACTTATGTGCATGTTCAGGGACATCATTTTTAACTTTCGGTTTGTACCCAAGTCCCGAACTTAGTGATATTTTTGGTTTCTCACCAACCAATTCGACTTGCCTTCATCTCTTGTTAGGTTTATAATATCAATACTCGAACTTATATGCATGTTCAGGGACATCATATTAACTTTCGGTTTGTACCCAAGTCCCGAACTTAGTGATATTTTTGGTTTCCGACCAACCAATTCGACTTGCCTTCATCTCTTGTTAGGTTTATAATATCAATACTCGAACTTATATGCATGTTCAGGGACATCATTTTAACTTTCGGTTTGCACCCAAGTCCCGAACTTAGAGATATTTTTGGTTTCGGACCAACCAATTCGACTTGCCTTCATCTCTTGTTAGGTTTATAATATCAATACTCGAACTTATATGCATGTTCAGGGACATCATATTCACTTTCGGTTTGTACCCAAGTCCCGAACTTAGAGACATTTTTGGTTTCGGACCAACCAATTCGACTTGCCTTCATCTCTTGTTAGGTTTATAATATCAATACTCGAACTTATATGCATGTTCAGGGACATCATTTTAACTTTCGGTTTGCGCACAAGTCCCGAACTTAGTGATATTTTTGTTTCCGACCAACCAATTCGACTTGCCTTCATCTCTTGTTAGGTTTATAATATCAATACTCGAACTTATATGCATGTTCAGGGACATCATTTTAACTTTCGGTTTGCTCCCAAGTCCCGAACTTAGAGATATTTTTGGTTTCTCACCAACCAAATCGACTTGCCTTCATCTCTTGTTAGGTTTATAATATCAATACTCGAACTTATATGCATGTTCAGGGACATCATTTTAACTTTCGGTTTGTACCCAAGTCCCGAACTTAGTGATATTTTTGGTTTCGGACCAACCAATTCGACTTGCCTTCATCTCTTGTTAGGTTTATAATATCAATACTCGAACTTATATGCATGTTCAGGGACATCATTTTAACTTTCGGTTTGCTCCCAAGTCCCGAACTTAGAGATATTTTTGGTTTCGGACCAACCAATTCGACTTGCCTTCATCTCTTGTTAGGTTTATAATATCAATACTCGAACTTATATGCATGTTCAGGGACATCATATTAACTTTCGGTTTGTACCCAAGTCCCGAACTTAGTGATATTTTTGGTTTCCGACCAACCAATTCGACTTGCCTTCATCTCTTGTTAGGTTTATAATATCAATACTCGAACTTATATGCATGTTCAGGGACATCATTTTAACTTTCGGTTTGTACCCAAGTCCCGAACTTAGTGATATTTTTGGTTTCTCACCAACCAAATCGACTTGCCTTCATCTCTTGTTAGGTTTATAATATCAATACTCGAACTTATATGCATGTTCAGGGACATCATTTTAACTTTCGGTTTGTACCCAAGTCCCGAACTTAGTGATATTTTTGGTTTCTCACCAACCAAATCGACTTGCCTTCATCTCTTGTTAGGTTTATAATATCAATACTCGAACTTATATGCATGTTCAATGGACATCATTCTAACTTTCGGTTTGTACCCAAGTCCCGAACTTAGTGATATTTTTTGGTTTCCGACCAACCAATTCGACTTGCCTTCATCTCTTGTTAGGTTTATAATATCAATACTCGAACTTATATGCATGTTCAGGGACATCATATTAACTTTTGGTTTGCGCACAAGTCCCGAACTTAGAGATATTTTGGTTTCTTACTTTACCAATTCGACTTGCCTTCATCTCTTGTTAGGTTTATAATATCAATACTCGAACTTATATGCATGTTCAGGGACATCATTTTAACTTTCGGTTTGTACCCAAGTCCCGAACTTAGTGATATTTTTGGTTTCTCACCAACCAATCGACTTGCCTTCATCTCTTGTTAGGTTTATAATATCAATACTCGAACTTATATGCATGTTCAGGGACATCATTTTAACTTTCGGTTTGTACCCAAGTCCCGAACTTAGTGATATTTTTGGTTTCGGACCAACCAATTCGACTTGCCTTCATCTCTTGTTAGGTTTATAATATCAATACTCGAACTTATATGCATGTTCAGGGACATCATTTTTAACTTTCGGTTTGCACCCAAGTCCCGAACTTAGAGATATTTTTGGTTTCGGACCAACCAATTCGACTTGCCTTCATCTCTTGTTAGGTTTATAATATCAATACTCGAACTTATATGCATGTTCAGGGACATCATTCTAACTTTCGGTTTGTACCCAAGTCCCGAACTTAGTGATATTTTTGGTTTCCGACCAACCAATTCGACTTGCCTTCATCTCTTGTTAGGTTTATAATATCAATACTCGAACTTATATGCATGTTCAGGGACATCATATTAACTTTTGGTTTGCGCACAAGTCCCGAACTTAGAGATATTTTTTGGTTTCTTACTTACCAATTCGACTTGCCTTCATCTCTTGTTAGGTTTATAATATCAATACTCGAACTTATGTGCATGTTCAGGGACATCAATTTTAACTTTCGGTTTGTACCCAAGTCCCGAACTTAGTGATATTTTTGGTTTCTCACCAACCAATTCGACTTGCCTTCATCTCTTGTTAGGTTTATAATATCAATACTCGAACTTATATGCATGTTCAGGGACATCATATTAACTTTCGGTTTGTACCCAAGTCCCGAACTTAGTGATATTTTTGGTTTCCGACCAACCAATTCGACTTGCCTTCATCTCTTGTTAGGTTTATAATATCAATACTCGAACTTATATGCATGTTCAGGGACATCATTTTAACTTTCGGTTTGCACCAAGTCCCGAACTTAGAGATATTTTTGGTTTCGGACCAACCAATTCGACTTGCCCTTCATCTCTTGTTAGGTTTATAATATCAATACTCGAACTTATATGCATGTTCAGGGACATCATATTCACTTTCGGTTTGTACCCAAGTCCCGAACTTAGAGACATTTTTGGTTTCGGACCAACCAATTCGACTTGCCTTCATCTCTTGTTAGGTTTATAATATCAATACTCGAACTTATATGCATGTTCAGGGACATCATTTTAACTTTCGGTTTGCGCACAAGTCCCGAACTTAGTGATATTTTTGGTTTCCGACCAACCAATTCGACTTGCCTTCATCTCTTGTTAGGTTTATAATATCATTACTCGAACTTATATGCATGTTCAGGGACATCATTTTAACTTTCGGTTTGCTCCCAAGTCCCGAACTTAGAGATATTTTTGGTTTCGGACCAACCAATTCGACTTGCCTTTCATCTCTTGTTAGGTTTATATATCAATACTCGAACTTATATGCATGTTCAGGGACATCATATTAACTTTCGGTTTGCGCACAAGTCCCGAACTTAGAGATATTTTTGGTTTCGGACCAACCAATTCGACTTGCCTTCATCTCTTGTTAGGTTTATATATCAATACTCGAACTTATATGCATGTTCAGGGACATCATTTTAACTTTCGGTTTGTACCCAAGTCCCGAACTTAGTGATATTTTGGTTTCTCACCAACCAAATCGACTTGCCTTCATCTCTTGTTAGGTTTATAATATCAATACTCGAACTTATATGCATGTTCAGGGACATCATTTTAACTTTCGGTTTGTACCCAAGTCCCGAACTTAGTGATATTTTTGGTTTCTCACCAACCAAATCGACTTGCCTTCATCTCTTGTTAGGTTTATAATATCAATACTCGAACTTATATGCATGTTCAGGGACATCATTCTAACTTTCGGTTTGTACCCAAGTCCCGAACTTAGTGATATTTTTGGTTTCCGACCAACCAATTCGACTTGCCTTCATCTCTTGTTAGGTTTATAATATCAATACTCGAACTTATATGCATGTTCAGGGACATCATATTAACTTTTGGTTTGCGCACAAGTCCCGAACTTAGAGATATTTTTGGTTTCTTACTTACCCAATTCGACTTGCCTTCATCTCTTGTTAGGTTTATAATATCAATACTCGAACTTATGTGCATGTTCAGGGACATCATTTTAACTTTCGGTTTGTACCCAAGTCCCGAACTTAGTGATATTTTTGGTTTCTCACCAACCAATTCGACTTGCCTTCATCTCTTGTTAGGTTTATAATATCAATACTCGAACTTTTATGCATGTTCAGGGGACATCATATTAACTTTCGGTTTGTACCCAAGTCCCGAACTTAGTGATATTTTTGGTTTCCGACCAACCAATTCGACTTGCCTTCATCTCTTGTTAGGTTTATAATATCAATACTCGAACTTATATGCAATAATATCAATACTCGAACTTATATGCATGTTCAGGGACATCATTTTAACTTTCGGTTTGCACCCAAGTCCCGAACTTAGTGATATTTTTGGTTTCCGACCAACCAATTCGACTTGCCTTCATCTCTTGTTAGGTTTATAATATCAATACTCGAACTTATATGCATGTTCAGGGACATCATTTTAACTTTCGGTTTGCACCCAAGTCCCGAACTTAGAGATATTTTTGGTTTCGGACCAACCAATTCGACTTGCCTTCATCTCTTGTTAGGTTTATAATATCAATACTCGAACTTATATGCATGTTCAGGGACATCATATTAACTTTTGGTTTGCGCACAAGTCCCGAACTTAGAGATATTTTTGGTTTCTTACTTACCAATTCGACTTGCCTTCATCTCTTGTTAGGTTTATAATATCAATACTCGAACTTATATGCATGTTCAGGGACATCATTTAACTTTCGGTTTGCACCCAAGTCCCGAACTTAGAGATATTTTGGTTTCGGACCAACCAATTCGACCTTGCCTTCATCTCTTGTTTAGGTTTATAATATCAATACTCGAACTTATATGCATGTTTCAGGGACATCATTCTAACTTTCGGTTTGTACCAAGTCCCGAACTTAGTGATATTTTTGGTTTCCGACCAACCAATTCGACTTGCCTTCATCTCTTGTTAGGTTTATAATATCAATACTCGAACTTATATGCATGTTCAGGGACATCATATTAACTTTTGGTTTGCGCACAAGTCCCGAACTTAGAGATATTTTTGGTTTCTTACTTACCAATTCGACTTGCCTTCATCTCTTGTTAGGTTTATAATATCAATACTCGAACTTATGTGCATGTTCAGGGACATCATTTTAACTTTCGGTTTGTACCCAAGTCCCGAACTTAGTGATATTTTTGGTTTTCTCACCAACCAATTCGACTTGCCTTCATCTCTTGTTAGGTTTATAATATCAATACTCGAACTTATATGCATGTTCAGGGACATCATATTAACTTTCGGTTTGTACCCAAGTCCCGAACTTAGTGATATTTTTGGTTTCCGACCAACCAATACGACTTGCCTCATCTCTTGTTAGGTTTATAATATCAATACTCGAACTTATATGCATGTTTCAGGGACATCATTTTAACTTTCGGTTTTGCACCCAAGTCCCGAACTTAGTGATATTTTTGGTTTCCGACCAACCAATTCGACTTGCCTTCATCTCTTGTTAGGTTTATAATATCAATACTCGAACTTATATGCATGTTCAGGACATCATTTTAACTTTCGGTTTGCACCAAGTCCCGAACTTAGAGATATTTTTGGTTTCGGACCAACCAATTCGACTTGCCTTCATCTCTTGTTAGGTTTATAATATCAATACTCGAACTTATATGCATGTTCAGGGACATCATATTAACTTTCGGTTTGTACCCAAGTCCCGAACTTAGTGATATTTTTGGTTTCTCACCAACCAAATCGACTTGCCTTCATCTCTTGTTAGGTTTATAATATCAATACTCGAACTTATATGCATGTTCAGGGACATCATTTTAACTTTCGGTTTGTACCCAAGTCCCGAACTAGAGATATTTTTGGTTTTGGACCAACCAATTCGACTTGCCTTCATCTCTTGTTAGGTTTATAATATCAATACTCGAACTATATGCATGTTCAGGGACATCATATTAACTTTGGTTTGCGCACAAGTCCCGAACTTAGAGATATTTTTGGTTTCATACTTACCAATTCGACTTGCCTTCATCTCTTGTTAGGTTTATAATATCAATACTCGAACTTATGTGCATGTTCAGGGACATCATTTTAACTTTCGGTTTGTACCCAAGTCCCGAACTTAGTGATATATTTGGTTTCTCACCAACCCAATTCGACTTGCCTTCATCTCTTGTTAGGTTTATAATATCAATACTCGAACTTATATGCATGTTCAGGGACATCATATTAACTTTCGGTTTGTACCCAAGTCCCGAACTTAGTGATATTTTTGGTTTCCGACCAACCAATTCGACTTGCCTTCATCTCTTGTTAGGTTTATAATATCAATACTCGAACTTATATGCATGTTCAGGGACATCATTTTAACTTTCGGTTTGCACCCAAGTCCCGAACTTAGAGATATTTTTGGTTTCTTACTTACCAATTCGACTTGCCTTCATCTCTTGTTAGGTTTATAATATCAATACTCGAACTTATATGCATGTTCAGGGACATCATTTTAACTTTCGGTTTGCACCCAAGTCCCGAACTTAGAGATATTTTTGGTTTCGGACCAACCAATTCGACTTGCCTTCATCTCTTGTATAGGTTTTATAATATCAATACTCGAACTTATATGCATGTTCAGGGACATCATATTAACTTTCGGTTTGTACCCAAGTCCCGAACTTAGTGATATTTTTGGTTTCCGACCAACCAATTCGACTTGCCTTCATCTCTTGTTAGGTTTATAATATCAATACTCGAACTTATATGCATGTTCAGGGACATCATATTAACTTTTGGTTTGCGCACAAGTCCCGAACTTAGAGATATTTTTGGTTTCTTACTTACCAATTCGACTTGCATTCATCTCTTGTTAGGTTTATAATATCAATACTCGAACTTATGTGCATGTTCAGGGACATCATTTTAACTTTCGGTTTGTACCCAAGTCCCGAACTTAGTGATATTTTTGGTTTCTCACCAACCAATTCGACTTGCCTTCATCTCTTGTTAGGTTTATAATATCAATACTCGAACTTATATACATGTTCAGGGACATCATATTAACTTTCGGTTTGTACCCAAGTCCCGAACTTAGTGATATTTTTGGTTTCCGACCAACCAATTCGACTTGCCTTCATCTCTTGTTAGGTTTATAATATCAATACTCGAACTTATATGCATGTTCAGGGACATCATTTTAACTTTCGGTTTGCACCCAAGTCCCGAACTTAGTGATATTTTTGGTTTCCGACCAACCAATTCGACTTGCCTTCATCTCTTGTTAGGTTTATAATATCAATACTCGAACTTATATGCATGTTCAGGGACATCATTTTAACTTTCGGTTTGCACCCAAGTCCCGAACTTAGAGATATTTTTGGTTTCGGACCAACCAATTCGACTTGCCTTCATCTCTTGTTAGGTTTATAATATCAATACTCGAACTTATATGCATGTTCAGGGACATCATATTAACTTTTGGTTTGCGCACAAGTCCCGAACTTAGAGATATTTTGGTTTCTTACTTACCAATTCGACTTGCCTTCATCTCTTGTTAGGTTTATAATATCAATACTCGAACTTATATGCATGTTCAGGGACATCATTTTAACTTTCGGTTTGCACCCAAGTCCCGAAGAACTTAGAGATATTTTTGGTTTCTTACTTACCAATTCGACTTGCCTTCATCTCTTGTTAGGTTTATAATATCAATACTCGAACTTATGTGCATGTTCAGGGACATCATTTTAACTTTCGGTTTGTACCCAAGTCCCGAACTTAGTGATATTTTTGGTTTCTCACCAACCAATTCGACTTGCCTTCATCTCTTGTTAGGTTTATAATATCAATACTCGAACTTATATGCATGTTCAGGGACATCATATTAACTTTCGGTTTGTACCCAAGTCCCGAACTTAGTGATATTTTTGGTTTCCGACCAACCAATTCGACTTGCCTTCATCTCTTGTTAGGTTTATAATATCAATACTCGAACTTATATGCATGTTCAGGGACATCATTTTAACTTTCGGTTTGCACCCAAGTCCCGAACTTAGAGATATTTTTGGTTTCGGACCAACCAATTCGACTTGCCTTCATCTCTTGTTAGGTTTATAATATCAATACTCGAACTTATATGCATGTTCAGGGACATCATTTTAACTTTCGGTTTGCACCCAAGTCCCGAACTTAGAGATATTTTTGGTTTCTTATCAACCAATTCGACTTGCCTTCATCTCTTGTTAGGTTTATAATATCAATACTCGAACTTATATGCATGTTCAGGGACATCATTTTAACTTTCGGTTTGCACCCAAGTCCCGAACTTAGAGATATTTTTGGTTTCTCACCAACCAATTCGACTTGCCTTCATCTCTTGTTAGGTTTATAATATCAATACTCGAACTTATATGCATGTTCAGGGACATCATTTTAACTTTCGGTTTGCGCACAA
>NW_026060541.1:0-7500 GCF_943734695.1 Anopheles maculipalpis | reverse complement strand
GACTCTAATATGCCTTGGATGACCACTGTCTGGTGATTATTTTAGCTTTTATGCCAAAATTTTGATTTCGTGTCTTACGTCCCTACATTAGACGACCTTGGATTTTCGTCTCCGGCACCGCCATGCAACTTTGATGGTCGGGTAACTTTCGCTATTTACTGTCGGAGATCACTTTTCGTGATTAATAATGCATCCTGACACCGTTTTACTCAAAGTTAGAGTAAAAAAATTTTTTGTCCAAAAATCTTCCGTCGGTCATACCGGTACCCATGTCTCATAACTTGTACCAAGTTGTGAAGGGTAAATTTTGACAAAAATCCAAAAAAATCATTAAAAAGTCGCTATTGCTTATTGCATTCAGCATCATTAGACGACTCTAATATGCTCTGGATGACCACTGTCTGGTGATTATTTTAGCTTTTATGCCAAAATTTTGATTTCGTGTCTTACGTCCCTACATTAGACGACCTTGGATTTTCGTCTCCTGCACCGCCATGCAACTTTGATGGTCGGGTAACTTTCGCTATTTACTGTCGGAGATCACTTTTCGTGATTAATAATGCATCCTGACACCGTTTTACTCAAAGTTAGAGTAAAAAAATTTTTGTCCAAAAATCTTCCGTCGGTCATACCGGTACCCATGTCTCATAACTTGTACCAAGTTGTGAAGGGTACATTTTGACAAAAATCCAAAAAAATCATTAAAAAGTCGCTATTGCTTATTGCATTCAGCATCATTAGACGACTCTAATATGCCTTGGATGACCACTGTCTGGTGATTATTTTAGCTTTTATGCCAAAATTTTGATTTCGTGTCTTACGTCCCTACATTAGACGACCTTGGATTTTCGTCTCCGGCACCGCCATGCAACTTTGATGGTCGGGTAACTTTCGCTATTTACTGTCGGAGATCACTTTTCGTGATTAATAATGCATCCTGACACCGTTTTACTCAAAGTTAGAGTAAAAAAATTTTTTGTCCAAAAATCTTCCGTCGGTCATACCGGTACCCATGTCTCATAACTTGTACCAAGTTGTAAAGGGTAAATTTTGACAAAAATCCAAAAAAATCATTAAAAAGTCGCTATTGCTTATTGCATTCAGCATCATTAGACGACTCTAATATGCCTTGGATGACCACTGTCTGGTGATTATTTTAGCTTTTATGCCAAAATTTTGATTTCGTGTCTTACGTCCCTACATTAGACGACCTTGGATTTTCGTCTCCGGCACTGCCATGCAACTTTGATGGTCGGGTAACTTTCGCTATTTACTGTCGGAGATCACTTTTCGTGATTAATAATGCATCCTGACACCGTTTTACTCAAAGTTAGAGTAAAAAAATTTTTTGTCCAAAAATCTTCCGTCGGTCATACCGTTACCCATGTCTCATAACTTGTACCAAGTTGTGAAGGGTACATTTTGACAAAAATCCAAAAAAATCATTAAAAAGTCGCTATTGCTTATTGCATTCAGCATCATTAGACGACTCTAATATGCCTTGGATGACCACTGTCTGGTGATTATTTTAGCTTTTATGCCAAAATTTTGATTTCGTGTCTTACGTCCCTACATTAGACGACCTTGGATTTTCGTCTCCTGCACCGCCATGCAACTTTGATGGTCGGGTAACTTTCGCTATTTACTGTCGGAGATCACTTTTCGTGATTAATAATGCATCCTGACACCGTTTTACTCAAAGTTAGAGTAAAAAAATTTTTTGTCCAAAAATCTTCCGTCGGTCATACCGGTACCCATGTCTCATAACTTGTACCAAGTTGTAAAGGGTAAATTTTGACAAAAATCCAAAAAAATCATTAAAAAGTCGCTATTGCTTATTGCATTCAGCATCATTAGACGACTCTAATATGCCTTGGATGACCACTGTCTGGTGATTATTTTAGCTTTTATGCCAAAATTTTGATTTCGTGTCTTACGTCCCTACATTAGACGACCTTGGATTTTCGTCTCCTGCACCGCCATGCAACTTTGATGGTCGGGTAACTTTCGCTATTTACTGTCGGAGATCACTTTTCGTGATTAATAATGCATCCTGACACCGTTTTACTCAAAGTTAGAGTAAAAAAATTTTTTGTCCAAAAATCTTCCGTCGTTCATACCGGTACCCATGTCTCATAACTTGTACCAAGTTGTGAAGGGTAAATTTTGACAAAAATCCAAAAAAATCATTAAAAAGTCGCTATTGCTTATTGCATTCAGCATCATTAGACGACTCTAATATGCCTTGGATGACCACTGTCTGGTGATTATTTTAGCTTTTATGCCAAAATTTTGATTTCGTGTCTTACGTCCCTACATTAGACGACCTTGGATTTTCGTCTCCGGCACTGCCATGCAACTTTGATGGTCGGGTAACTTTCGCTATTTACTGTCGGAGATCACTTTTCGTGATTAATAATGCATCCTGACACCGTTTTACTCAAAGTTAGAGTAAAAAAATTTTTTGTCCAAAAATCTTCCGTCGGTCATACCGTTACCCATGTCTCATAACTTGTACCAAGTTGTGAAGGGTACATTTTGACAAAAATCCAAAAAAATCATTAAAAAGTCGCTATTGCTTATTGCATTCAGCATCATTAGACGACTCTAATATGCCTTGGATGACCACTGTCTGGTGATTATTTTAGCTTTTATGCCAAAATTTTGATTTCGTGTCTTACGTCCCTACATTAGACGACCTTGGATTTTCGTCTCCTGCACCGCCATGCAACTTTGATGGTCGGGTAACTTTCGCTATTTACTGTCGGAGATCACTTTTCGTGATTAATAATGCATCCTGACACCGTTTTACTCAAAGTTAGAGTAAAAAAATTTTTTGTCCAAAAATCTTCCGTCGGTCATACCGGTACCCATGTCTCATAACTTGTACCAAGTTGTAAAGGGTAAATTTTGACAAAAATCCAAAAAAATCATTAAAAAGTCGCTATTGCTTATTGCATTCAGCATCATTAGACGACTCTAATATGCCTTGGATGACCACTGTCTGGTGATTATTTTAGCTTTTATGCCAAAATTTTGATTTCGTGTCTTACGTCCCCACATTACACGACCTTGGATTTTCGTCTCCTGCACCGCCATGGAACTTTGATGGTCGGGTAACTTTCGCTATTTACTGTCGGAGATCACTTTTCGTGATTAATAATGCATCCTGACACCGTTTTACTCAAAGTTAGAGTAAAAAAATTTTTTGTCCAAAAATCTTCCGTCGTTCATACCGGTACCCATGTCTCATAACTTGTACCAAGTTGTGAAGGGTAAATTTTGACAAAAATCCAAAAAAATCATTAAAAAGTCGCTATTGCTTATTGCATTCAGCATCATTAGACGACTCTAATATGCCTTGGATGACCACTGTCTGGTGATTATTTTAGCTTTTATGCCAAAATTTTGATTTCGTGTCTTACGTCCCTACATTAGACGACCTTGGATTTTCGTCTCCTGCACCGCCATGCAACTTTGATGGTCGGGTAACTTTCGCTATTTACTGTCGGAGATCACTTTTCGTGATTAATAATGCATCCTGACACCGTTTTACTCAAAGTTATAGTAAAAAAATTTTTTGTCCAAAAATCTTCCGTCGGTCATACCGGTACCCATGTCTCATAACTTGTACCAAGTTGTGAAGGGTAAATTTTGACAAAAATCCAAAAAAATCATTAAAAAGTCGCTATTGCTTATTGCATTCAGCATCATTAGACGACTCTAATATGCCTTGGATGACCACTGTCTGGTGTTTATTTTAGCTTTTATGCCAAAATTTTGATTTCGTGTCTTACGTCCCTACATTAGACGACCTTGGATTTTCGTCTCCTGCACCGCCATGCAACTTTGATGGTCGGGTAACTTTCGCAAAAAAAAAAATTTTTTTGTCCAAAAATCTTCCGTCGTTCATACCGGTACCCATGTCTCATAACTTGTACCAAGTTGTGAAGGGTAAATTTTGACAAAAATCCAAAAAAATCATTAAAAAGTCGCTATTGCTTATTGCATTCAGCATCATTAGACGACTCTAATATGCCTTGGATGACCACTGTCTGGTGATTATTTTAGCTTTTATGCCAAAATTTTGATTTCGTGTCTTACGTCCCTACATTAGACGACCTTGGATTTTCGTCTCCTGCACCGCCATGCAACTTTGATGGTCGGGTAACTTTCGCTATTTACTGTCGGAGATCACTTTTCGTGATTAATAATGCATCCTGACACCGTTTTACTCAAAGTTATAGTAAAAAAATTTTTTGTCCAAAAATCTTCCGTCGGTCATACCGGTACCCATGTCTCATAACTTGTACCAAGTTGTGAAGGGTAAATTTTGACAAAAATCCAAAAAAATCATTAAAAAGTCGCTATTGCTTATTGCATTCAGCATCATAAGACGACTCTAATATGCCTTGGATGACCACTGTCTGGTGTTTATTTTAGCTTTTATGCCAAAATTTTGATTTCGTGTCTTACGTCCCTACATTAGACGACCTTGGATTTTCGTCTCCTGCACCGCCATGCAACTTTGATGGTCGGGTAACTTTCGCTATTTACTGTCGGAGATCACTTTTCGTGATTAATAATGCATCCTGACACCGTTTTACTCAAAGTTAGAGTAAAAAAATTTTTTGTCCAAAAATCTTCCGTCGGTCATACCGGTACCCATGTCTCATAACTTGTACCAAGTTGTGAAGGGTACATTTTGACAAAAATCCAAAAAAATCATTAAAAAGTCGGTATTGCTTATTGCATTCAGCATCGTTAGACAACTCTAATATGCCTTGGATAACAACTTTCTGATGTTTATTTTAGATTTTATGCCAAAATGTTGATTTTGTGTCTTACGTCTCTAAATTAGACGACCTTGGATTTTCTTCTCTTACACCGCAATACAACTTTGAGGGTCGAGTGACTTTTGCTATTTACCGTCGGAGTTCACTTTTCATGCTTAAAAATGCATCCTGACACCGTTTTACTCAAAGTTAGAGTAAAAAAATTTTTTGTCCAAAAATCTTCCGTCGGTCATATCGGTACCCATGTCTCATAACTTGTACCAAGTTGTGAAGGGTAAATTTTGACAAAAATCCAAAAAAATCATTAAAAAGTCGCTATTGCTTATTGCATTCAGCATCATTAGACGACTCTAATATGCCTTGGATGACCACTGTCTGGTGATTATTTTAGCTTTTATGCCAAAATTTTGATTTCGTGTCTTACGTCCCTACATTAGACGACCTTGGATTTTCGTCTCCTGCACCGCCATGCAACTTTGATGGTCGGGTAACTTTCGCTATTTACTGTCGGAGATCACTTTTCGTGATTAATAATGCATCCTGACACCGTTTTACTCAAAGTTAGAGTAAAAAAATTTTTTGTCCAAAAATCTTCCGTCGGTCATATCGGTACCCATGTCTCATAACTTGTACCAAGTTGTGAAGGGTAAATTTTGACAAAAATCCAAAAAAATCATTAAAAAGTCGCTATTGCTTATTGCATTCAGCATCATTAGACGACTCTAATATGCCTTGGATGACCACTGTCTGGTGATTATTTTAGCTTTTATGCCAAAATTTTGATTTCGTGTCTTACGTCCCTACATTAGACGACCTTGGATTTTCGTCTCCTGCACCGCCATGCAACTTTGATGGTCGGGTAACTTTCGCTATTTACTGTCGGAGATCACTTTTCGTGATTAATAATGCATCCTGACACCGTTTTACTCAAAGTTAGAGTAAAAAAATTTTTTGTCCAAAAATCTTCCGTCGGTCATACCGGTACCCATGTCTCATAACTTGTACCAAGTTGTAAAGGGTAAATTTTGACAAAAATCCAAAAAAATCATTAAAAAGTCGCTATTGCTTATTGCATTCAGCATCATTAGACGACTCTAATATGCCTTGGATGACCACTGTCTGGTGATTATTTTAGCTTTTATGCCAAAATTTTGATTTCGTGTCTTACGTCCCTACATTAGACGACCTTGGATTTTCGTCTCCTGCACCGCCATGCAACTTTGATGGTCGGGTAACTTTCGCTATTTACTGTCGGAGATCACTTTTCGTGATTAATAATGCATCCTGACACCGTTTTACTCAAAGTTAGAGTAAATACAATTTTTTGTCCAAAAATCTTCCGTCGGTCATACCGGTACCCATGTCTCATAACTTGTACCAAGTTGTGAAGGGTAAATTTTGACAAAAATCCAAAAAAATCATTAAAAAGTCGCTATTGCTTATTGCATTCAGCATCATTAGACGACTCTAATATGCCTTGGATGACCACTGTCTGGTGATTATTTTAGCTTTTATGCCAAAATTTTGATTTCGTGTCTTACGTCCCTACATTAGACGACCTTGGATTTTCGTCTCCTGCACCGCCATGCAACTTTGATGGTCGGGTAACTTTCGCTATTTACTGTCGGAGATCACTTTTCGTGATTAATAATGCATCCTGACACCGTTTTACTCAAAGTTAGAGTAAAAAAATTTTTTGTCCAAAAATCTTCCGTCGGTCATACCGGTACCCATGTCTCATAACTTGTACCAAGTTGTGAAGGGTAAATTTTGACAAAAATCCAAAAAAATCATTAAAAAGTCGCTATTGCTTATTGCATTCAGCATCATTAGACGACTCTAATATGCCTTGGATGACCACTGTCTGGTGATTATTTTAGCTTTTAGGCCAAAATTTTGATTTCGTGTCTTACGTCCCTACATTAGACGACCTTGGATTTTCGTCTCCGGCACCGCCATGCAACTTTGATGGTCGGGTAACTTTCGCTATTTACTGTCGGAGATCACTTTTCGTGATTAATAATGCATCCTGACACAGTTTTACTCAAAGTTAGAGCAAAAAAAATGTTTGTCAAAAAATCTTCCGTCGGTCGTACCGGTACCCATGTCTTATAACTTGTACCAAATTGTGAAGGGTACATTTTGACAAAAATCCAAAAAAATCATTAAAAAGTCGCTATTGCTTTTTGCATTCAGCATCGTTAGACGACTCTTATATGCCTTGGATGACCACTGTCTGATGATTATTTTAGATTTTATGCCAAAATGTTGATTTTGTGTCTTACGTCTCTAAACAAGACGACCTTGGATTTTCTTCTCTTAAACCGCAATACAACTTTGTGGGTCGGGTGACTTTTGCTATTTACCGTCGGAGTTCACTTTTCATGCTTAAAAATGCATCCTGACACAGTTTTACTCAAAGTAAGAGTAAAAAAAAATTTTGTCAAAAAATCTTCCGTCGGTCATACCGGTACCCATGTCTCATAACTTGTACCAAGTTGTGAAGGGTAAATTTTGACAAAAATCCAAAAAAATCATTAAAAAGTCGCTATTGCTTATTGCATTCAGCATCATTAGACGACTCTAATATGCCTGGGATGACCGCTGTCTGGTGATTATTTTAGCTTTTATGCCAAAATTTTGATTTCGTGTCTTACGTCCCTACATTAGACGACCTTGGATTTTCGTCTCCTGCACCGCCATG
>NW_026060540.1:22500-27795 GCF_943734695.1 Anopheles maculipalpis | reverse complement strand
ATAGAGAGTAGTATGGGGTGATAATGATTAACATGTCGAGTGATGGCTGCACCTCCTAGTGGAAAGTTCAAACGTGACGGTTGCTTCGCTACGGGGTACTAGGTTACCTCTTAGAGGAGCAATGGAGTATGGAGTCCAAATTGAATGTTTGGACTTCAAAAATTTCTCTAAGTCCGGTACTTAAATCCCTCGGACATAAACTCACAAAATACATGTTATTGCATTAAAAATTTTGCTAACCTAACAAGAGATGAAGGCAAGTCGAATTGGTTGGTCGGAAACCAAAAATATCACTAAGTTCGGGACTTGGGTACAAACCGAAAGTTAATATGATGTCCCTGAACATGCATATAAGTTCGAGTATTGATATTATAAACCTAACAAGAGATGAAGGCAAGTCGAATTGGTTGGTGAGAAACCAAAATATCACTAAGTTCGGGACTTGGGTACAAACCGAAAGTTAAAATGATGTCCCTGAACATGCACATAAGTTCGAGTATTGATATTATAAACCTAACAAGAGATGAAGGCAAGTCGAATTGGTAAGTAAGAAACCAAAAATATCTCTAAGTTCGGGACTTGGGTACAAACCGAAAGTTAAAATGATGTCCCTGAACATGCATATAAGTTCGAGTATTGATATTATAAACCTAACAAGAGATGAAGGCAAGTCGAATTGGTTGGTCCGAAACCAAAAATATCTCTAAGTTCGGGACTTGTGCGCAAACCGAAAGTTAATATGATGTCCTGAACATGCATATAAGTTCGAGTATTGATATTATAAACCTAACAAGAGATGAAGGCAAGTCGAATTGGTTGGTCCGAAACCAAAAATATCTCTAAGTTCGGACTTGGGAGCAAACCGAAAGTTAAAATGATGTCCCTGAACATGCATATAAGTTCGAGTATTGATATTATAAACCTAACAAGAGATGAAGGCAAGTCGAATTGGTTGGTCGGAAACCAAAAATATCACTAAGTTCGGGACTTGTGCGCAAACCGAAAGTTAAAATGATGTCCCTGAACATGCATATAAGTTCGAGTATTGATATTATAAACCTAACAAGAGATGAAGGCAAGTCGAATTGGTTGGTGAGAAACCAAAAATATCTCTAAGTTCGGGACTTGGGTGCAAACCGAAAGTTAAAATGATGTCCTGAACATGCATATAAGTTCGAGTATTGATATTATAAACCTAACAAGAGATGAAGGCAAGTCGATTGGTTGGTCGGAAACCAAAAATATCACTAAGTTCGGGACTTGTGCGCAAACCAAAAGTTAAAATGATGTCCCTGAACATGCATATAAGTTCGAGTATTGATATTATAAACCTAACAAGAGATGAAGGCAAGTCGAATTGGTTGGTCCAAAACCAAAATATCACTAAGTTCGGGACTTGTGCGCAAACCAAAAGTTAAAATGATGTCCCTGAACATGCATATAAGTTCGAGTATTGATATTATAAACCTAACAAGAGATGAAGGCAAGTCGAATTGGTTGATAAGAAACCAAAAATATCTCTAAGTTCGGGACTTGGGTGCAAACCGAAAGTTAAAATGATGTCCCTGAACATGCATATAAGTTCGAGTATTGATATTATAAACCTAACAAGAGATGAAGGCAAGTCGAATTGGTTGGTCCGAAACCAAAAATATCTCTAAGTTCGGGACTTGGGTGCAAACCGAAAGTTAAATGATGTCCCTGAACATGCATATAAGTTCGAGTATTGATATTATAAACCTAACAAGAGATGAAGGCAAGTCGAATTGGTTGGTCCGAAACCAAAAATATCTCTAAGTTCGGGACTTGGGTGCAAACCGAAAGTTAAAATGATGTCCCTGAACATGCATATAAGTTCGAGTATTGATATTATAAACCTAACAAGAGATGAAGGCAGTCGAATTGGTTGATAAGAAACCAAAAATATCACTAAGTTCGGGACTTGGGTGCAAACCGAAAGTTAAAATGATGTCCCTGAACATGCATATAAGTTCGAGTATTGATATTATAAACCTAACAAGAGATGAAGGCAAGTCGAATTGGTTGGTAAGAAACCAAAAATATCACTGAGTTCGGGACTTGGGTGCAAACCGAAAGTTAAAATGATGTCCCTGAACATGCATATAAGTTCGAGTATTGATATTATAAACCTAACAAGAGATGAAGGCAAGTCGAATTGGTTGATAAGAAACCAAAAATATCTCTAAGTTCGGGACTTGGGTACAAACCGAAAGTTAAAATGATGTCCCTGAACATGCATATAAGTTCGAGTATTGATATTATAAACCTAACAAGAGATGAAGGCAAGTCGAATTGGTTGGTGAGAAACCAACAATATCTCTAAGTTCGGACTTGGGTGCAAACCGAAAGTTAAAATGATGTCCCTGAACATGCATATAAGTTCGAGTATTGATATTATAAACCTAACAAGAGATGAAGGCAAGTCGAATTGGTTGATAAGAAACCAAAAATATCTCTAAGTTCGGGACTTGGGTGCAAACCGAAAGTTAAAATGATGTCCCTGAACATGCAATATAAGTTCGAGTATTGATATTATAAACCTAACAAGAGATGAAGGCAAGTCGAATTGGTTGGTCCGAAACCAAAAATATCTCTAAGTACGGGACTTGGGCACAAACCAAAACTATATACCAAGTGCCTGAAATGTCTATAAACCACACGAAGAACTCTTCACACACAGGTGCGCCTCATAACCTGGTTCAATGTATAAGACATTGGTTTCGGGGGATTTATTGAGAAGAAAATTTTTTTCTCTAACTTTGAGTAAAACTGTCTCAGAATACATATTTAACCACGAAAAGTGAACACCGACAGTAAATAGCAAAAGTCAACCGACCATCAAAGTTGTATGGCGGTGTAGGAGAAGAAAATCCAAGGTCGTTTAATTTAGGGACGTAAGACACGAAATCAAAATTTTGGCATAAAATCTAAAATAATCATCAGACAGTGGTCATCCAAGGCATATAAGAGTCGTCTAACGATGCTGAATGCAATAAGCAATAGCGACTTTTTAAAGATTTTTTTGGATTTTTGTCAAAATGTACCCTTCACAACTTGGTACAAGTCATAGGACATGGGTACCGGTATGACCGACGGAAGATTTTTGGACAAAAAATTTTTTTGCTCTAACTTTGAGTAAAACGGTCTCAGGATGCATTCTTAATCATGAAAAGTGATCTCCGACGGTAAATAGCAAAAGTCACCCGACCATCAAAGTTGCATGGCGGTGCAGGCGACGAAAATCCAAGGTCGTCTAATGTAGGGACGTAAGACACGAAATCAAAATTTTGGCATAAAATCTAAAATAATCATCAGACAGTGGTCATCCAAGGCATATTAGAGTCGTCTAACGATGCTGAATGCAATAAGCAATAGCGACTTTTTAATGATTTTTTTGGATTTTTGTCAAAATGTACCCTTCACAACTTGGTACAAGTCATAGGACATGGTACCGGTATGACCGACGGAAGATTTTTGGACAAAAAATTTTTTGCTCTAACTTTGAGTAAAACGGTCTCAGGATGCATTATTAATCATGAAAAGTGATCTCCGACAGTAAATAGCGAAAGTTACCCGACCATCAAAGTTGCATGGCGGTGCAGGAGACGAAAATCCAAGGTCGTCTAATGTAGGGACGTAAGACACGAAATCAAAATTTTGGCATAAAATCTAAAATAATCATCAGACAGTGGTCATCCAAGGCATATTAGAGTCGTCTAACGATGCGAAATGCAATAAGCAATAGCGACTTTTTAATGATTTTTTGGATTTTTGTCAAAATGTACCCTTCACAACTTGGTACAAGTCATAGGACATGGGTACCGGTATGACCGACGGAAGATTTTTGGACAAAAAATTTTTTTGCTCTAACTTTGAGTAAAACGGTGTCAGGATGCATTTTAAGCATGAAAAGTGATCTCCGACAGTAAATAGCGAAAGTTACCCGACCATCAAAGTTGCATGGCGGTGCAGGAGACGAAAATCCAAGGTCGTCTAATGTAGGGACGTAAGACACGAAATCAAAATTTTGGCATAAAAGCTAAAATAATCATCAGACAGTGGTCATCCAAGGCATATAAGAGTTGTCTAACGATGCTGAATGCAATAAGCAATAGCGACTTTTTAAAGATTTTTTTGGATTTTTGTCAAAATGTACCCTTCACAACTTGGTACAAGTCATAGGACATGGGTACCGGTATGACCGACGGAAGATTTTTGGACAAAAAATTTTTTTGCTCTAACTTTGAGTAAAACGGTCTCAGGATGCATTCTTAATCATGAAAAGTGATCTCCGACGGTAAATAGCAAAAGTCACCCGACCATCAAAGTTGCATGGCGGTGCAGGCGACGAAAATCCAAGGTCGTCTAATGTAGGGACGTAAGACACGAAATCAAAATTTTGGCATAAAATCTAAATAATCATCAGACAGTGGTCATCCAAGGCATATTAGAGTCGTCTAACGATGCTGAATGCAATAAGCAATAGCGACTTTTTAATGATTTTTTTGGATTTTTGTCAAAATGTACCCTTCACAACTTGGTACAAGTCATAGGACATGGGTACCGGTATGACCGACGGAAGATTTTTGGACAAAAAATTTTTTTGCTCTAACTTTGAGTAAAACGGTCTCAGGATGCATTATTAATCATGAAAAGTGATCTCCGACAGTAAATAGCGAAAGTTACCCGACCATCAAAGTTGCATGGCGGTGCAGGAGACGAAAATCCAAGGTCGTCTAATGTAGGGACGTAAGACACGAAATCAAAATTTTGGCATAAAATCTAAAATAATCATCAGACAGTGGTCATCCAAGGCATATTAGAGTCGTCTAACGATGCGAAATGCAATAAGCAATAGCGACTTTTTAATGATTTTTTTGGATTTTTGTCAAAATGTACCCTTCACAACTTGGTACAAGTCATAGGACATGGGTACCGGTATGACCGACGGAAGATTTTTGGACAAAAAATTTTTTTGCTCTAACTTTGAGTAAAACGGTCTCAGGATGCATTATTAATCATGAAAAGTGATCTCCGACAGTAAATAGTGAAAGTTACCCGACCATCAAAGTTGCATGGCGGTGCAGGAGACGAAAATCCAAGGTCGTCTAATGTAGGGACGTAAGACACGAAATCAAAATTTTGGCATAAAAGCTAAAATAATCATCAGACAGTGGTCATCCAAGGCATATAAGAGTCGTCTAACGATGCTGAATGCAATAAGCAATAGCGACTTTTTAATGATTTTTTTGGATTTTTGTCAAAATTTACCCT
>NW_026060540.1:12500-17500 GCF_943734695.1 Anopheles maculipalpis | reverse complement strand
TGGGAGCTGCCGGACGCCACCAAACGAGCTCGCATTCGTCTGGCGCGGGCGGAGGCGGAAGCAATCATGGGCAGGACACAAGCCCTGCTCATTGACCATTCCGCCTGCCGGATGGAGCGCGTTCCGAGGCTGGCGGCCTCTCAACGACGCTGCTTCCGCTGTCTCGAAAGAGGCCATTTGGCGGCCTTCTGCACTGGCGTGGACAGGAGCCAGTGCTGCATCAGATGCGGCGAGAGCGGCCATCGAGCAGCTCAGTGCAAAAAGGAAGTACGCTGTATGAGGTGTGGCGGCCCTCATCGCATTGCCGCGCTCAGCTGCAGAGGAGGAGGACGGACGGGCGTGTGATGGCCTCAAGCCTCCAGGTCCTCCAACTCAACATGAACCGGAGCAGAAGTGCCCAGGACCTGGCACTTCATACAATGCGAACGGAGCGGGCGGATGTGCTGGTTGCGTGCGAGCTCTACTCGGTACCGGACGGAAACGCGAACTGGGTGGTCGACTGCGACAAACACGTCGCCATCATCGTCAGCGGCCACTCCCACCCAGTTCAGCGTATAAGGAGTACGGGCTTTTCCGGTATCGCGGCGGCCGACGTGGCGGGCATCACCATCATTGCCTGCTATGCGCCGCCGAGCCTCGGGATGCCCCAATTCGACGACCTTTTGGAGCGCATCGAGGTGCTGGCTACAGGGCTTTCCCGCGTGCTTTTGGTCGGCGATTTTAACGCGTGGAACAGCGCCTGGGGCAGCACGCGCTCCAACAACAAAGGAGAGGAGCTACTGGCACTGGCGGAGGGGCTCGGGCTCGATGTCCTGAACCTGGGGGGGGAAGCCACCTTCCTCGGGAACGGCGTCGCTCGCCCGAGCATTGTCGACGTCGCCTTCGCCAGCACGGCCATCAGTCGCTCCGACCTCATTGGGGATCCGAGGCAGGAGTGGAGGCTGTTGCGGGCTTACTCGTACAGCGACCATCGCTACATCCGCTTCGCAGTTGGAGACCGGCCGACAGCCATCAGTCGGCGAGCAACGAGGGAGGCAGCACCGGCAGTACGAGCGGCTGGCCGAAGATGGCAAACGCGCCAGTTTGACGGCGAGCTGTATCGCCTGGCGTTGCAGGCAGCTCGTTTCTCGGAGAGGGCCACAGATCCGGAAAGCCTCACGCGCATCCTGAGCCGGGCGTGCAGTGAGACTATGGCGGAAGTCTCTCCTGTAGTCGGCCACACCGGAAAACCGGCGTATTGGTGGACGCCGGAAATTGGCCGACTACGCGAGGAGTGCCGCCTGGCCTGGGAAAGGACATCTGGCGCATTGGCTGGCAGCGTGGCCCACTCCGAGGCCGTCGAGCACCATCAGGACGCCCGCCGTAGGCTGACGTCAGCCATCTTGGCCAGCAAGAAGGAGCGGTACGCTGAATCCATTCAGCAGCTGGAGGACGACGAGACAGGTCGGTGGCTGGGGGAAGCGCTCAAACGGCTATGTGGCAGCCGTGTGGCAAGAGAGAGCGATCCGTCCACGCTAGGACGAATCGTGGACGCTCTCTGCCCGGACCATCCCCCAGTCGAATGGCCCATCATCGAGCCGGACGGCGTCGGTATCAGGTCGGTTACTGAGCAGGAGTTGCTCGACATCGCGGCCGGCCTGAACCCTAGGAAGGCGCCCGGATTGGACGGACTGCCCAATGCTGCCCTCACGGCAGCCATCCGGGCGTACCCGTCGACGTTTGTACGGTTATACCAGGAGCTGTTGGATGCGGGCCGCTTCCCGGACCAGTGGAAGAAGGCGAAACTCGTCCTCATCCCCAAACCGGGGAAACCGCCAGGCGAGCCGTCATCCGTGCGACCAGTGATGCTACTGGATACACCTGGAAAGGTGTTCGAGCGAGTACTGCTGAACCGCCTTAACGACCACATCGAGAGACCAACGGAGCCGATGCTTTCCGAGCGTCAATTCGGCTTCCGATGTGGTCGCTCCACCCTTCAGGCGGTTGAACTGGTGGTCGAGGCTGCCAGATCTGCCATGAGCTTTGGACGCACTAACCGGCGCGACAAGCGCTGTCTACTCGTCGTTGCGCTGGACGTGCGCAATGCGTTCAACTCGGCGGACTGGCAGGCCATCGCGGAGGCGCTGCACGCAAAGGGAGTACCAGCAGGACTGCGCCGCATCCTGCAGGAGTACTTCCGGGACCGTGAGCTCACGTACGACACGAGCTCCGGCCCGGTAACACGTCGAGTAACGGCAGGAGTTCCACAGGGATCCATCCTCGGTCCCACTCTGTGGAACATCTTGTACGACGGCGTGTTGAGTGTGCAGCTGCCCGAAGGAGCAACGATCATCGGCTTTGCCGACGATTTAGCAGTACTGGCGAGAGGGTGCACACCGGAGGAGGCGGCTGGAGTAGCGGAGGAGGCGGTTACAGCGGTTTCGGGTTGGATGGAGCGACATCGGCTGCAGTTGGCCCCTGAGAAGACGGAGATTGTTCTCATCTCCAGTCTCAGAAGGGGCCACCCAGAGGTGCCCGTATCCATCAACGGAGTGGAGGTGCGATCCAAGCCTGCAATTCGCTACCTCGGGGTTCAGCTTCACGACCACCTATCGTGGAAGCCACACGTCGAGAAGGCCACGACGAAGGCACTCCGTGTGGTGAAGCTGGCCACCGGCATGATGCCAAACCATGCCGGACTGGGGATGGCGAAACGCAGGCTGCTGGCGGGGATTGCGGACTCCATCGTCAGATACGCGGCACCCATCTGGGCGGAGGCGGTGAAGCTCCAGTGGTGTCGACGGAAACTGGAGCAGCTGCAACGGCCTTTGGCGAAGGGAGTGGCGAGAACCTTCAGAACCGTCAAATACACGACGATGGTGGTATTGGCGGGGCTGATTCCGCTTCACCTCCAAGTTTTGGAGATGGCCCGTCGACACAAGAGGAACCAGGACGCTTTGAGAAGGGGAGTGATGATCGACAAGGAGGTGATCAAAAGGCTCGAGCGTTCGGCGACCATGGCGATGTGGCAGACATCATGGGACGAGGAGGCCGCACTTCCATCGGCGAGCCGTTTCGTACGCTGGGCACATCGCATCCTGCCGAACATAACTACCTGGGTAGGTCGGAAACATGGCGAGGTTGATTTCCACCTGAGTCAGGTGCTCTCGGGACACGGCTTCTTCCGAGAGTACTTGCACGCCATGGGTTTCGTCTCTGCCCCGACCTGCCCATTCTGCGCCGACAACGTGGTCGAGTCGGCTGAGCACGTTATGTTCGTGTGCCCACGGTTCGCGGATGTGAGAACCCAACAGCTGGTCGACGAGGAGGGCGAGGCAGTTACCCCCGAACGGTTGGTGCCGTGGATGTTGACCAGTCCGGAGGCTTGGCAGTCAGCAGCGGAAGCGGCACGGCGAGTATGCCGCTTCTTGCAGCTACGCTGGCTGGAGCACCAGGCTACGGAGAACGTGGCGGTCATGGCTGACATCCACACAGCCGCGCAACGGGAGGAAGCAGCACGACGACAGGCCCGTCGCGAGCGGCATAACGAGGGACAGCGGAGACGGCGTCGAGAGAGGAACGAGCGGCTGGCTACAATCAACCCGGACGAAGGGGTTGCCATATCGCGTCCTATGGTAGCCTCAGCAAGGAGAATAGTACGCAACGCTGGTCCGCCCTCAGCCGAAGTCCTCCTTCGTAGACGGCTGAGGCGAAACCAGCAGCAGCGGGCGTATCGCGAACGCATGCGAGCGGGTACACTCCCATCCGTTCGTCCGGGGAGACTGCGCCGAGACAGGGAGCCACCGACTGCGGAGGAGGTAGAAAGGAGACGGGCAAATCGGCGTGAACGGGAGCGAGCGAGGCGACACGCAGAAGCCGATCGCCGCCGCAACCTATCAACCGATCGATTGAGTGGAGTCACCAATCAACCGCCTTCAATCAACCGGAGCAGGCTGATACCGAGGACGTTTCGGCACCAACGGCCTCAGGGGACGACAACGGCCAATCACTCGTCAGGGAGCACGGCGAGTAGATTGGCCCAACAACAAGCGCTTCGTCAACGGCGGCGGACAGACGATGCCGATCGCAGACGTGGCGTGATGTCAGAGGACGCAGAGGCTGCCACTACAGAGGCGGAGACATCCGCGCGTTAATTTTCGTGGCCAACGGGCCTTTATTAATGTAAAATAAAAATAAATATATATTAAGGAGAAAAGTTAAATAATAGGAGGAGCGCCTGGCCCATGCGCGTGTTTGGGTCAGGACGCATTACGGCCGACGGTTACGCCCGTTTGGGAAGGCCGCCGGCTAGGGTGTTAGTGCGTGTTTTGTAACCTTTTGTATTTCTGTTATAATTCGTTAATAAACACGTACATGTTTGATAAAAAAAAAACGAAGTGGAGCTTGCGGCTTAATTTGACTCAACACGGGAAAATTTACCAGGTCCGAACTTATCGAGGTAAGACAGATTAAGAGCTCTTTCTCAAACTTAAGGGTAGTGGTGCATGGCCGTTCTTAGTTCGTGGAATGATTTGTCTGGTTAATTCCGATAACGAACGCGACTCAAACAAGCTAACTAGAACGCTGTCAGCAGTGTGCCTCCGGGCACACCTGACGTTACGGGGCGGCGGCGCCTTCACGGGCGGTCGTCGCACTAGTTTGCCCTGCTTAGCGGGACAACTTGTGTTTAGCAAGGTGAGATTGAGCGATAACAGGTCCGTGATGCCCTTAGATGTTCTGGGCTGCACGCGTGCTACAATGTGGGCAGCAGCGTGTTCTCGCCAATTGGCGCCCCCATTCCGAGAGGAACGGGAAATCACCCAAATGCTCATTTAGTTGGGATTGGGGACTGCAACGGTCCCCATGAACCTGGAATTTCTAGTAAGTGCTAGTCATTAGCTAGCGCTGATTACGTCCCTGCCCTTTGTACACACCGCCCGTCGCTACTACCGATGGATTATTTAGTGAGGTCTCTGGAGGCATACCTTCCGCGGTTCCTTCGTGAGCTGCAGTTGGCACGG
>NW_026060540.1:0-5000 GCF_943734695.1 Anopheles maculipalpis | reverse complement strand
CATATAAGTTCGAGTATTGATATTATAAACCTAACAAGAGATGAAGGCAAGTCGAATTGGTTGGTAAGAAACCAAAAATATCACTGAGTTCGGGACTTGTGCGCAAACCAAAAGTTAATATGATGTCCCTGAACATGCATATAAGTTCGAGTATTGATATTATAAACCTAACAAGAGATGAAGGCAAGTCGAATTGGTTGGTCCAAAACCAAAAATATCTCTAAGTTCGGGACTTGGGTGCAAACCGAAAGTTAAAATGATGTCCCTGAACATGCATATAAGTTCGAGTATTGATATTATAAACCTAACAAGAGATGAAGGCAAGTCGAATTGGTTGATAAGAAACCAAAAATATCTCTAAGTTCGGGACTTGGGTGCAAACCGAAAGTTAAAATGATGTCCCTGAACATGCATATAAGTTCGAGCATTGATATTATAAACCTAACAAGAGATGAAGGCAAGTCGATTTGGTTGGTGAGAAACCAAAAATATCACTAAGTTCGGGACTTGGGTACAAACCGAAAGTTAAAATGATGTCCCTGAACATGCACATAAGTTCGAGTATTGATATTATAAACCTAACAAGAGATGAAGGCAAGTCGAATTGGTAAGTAAGAAACCAAAAATATCTCTAAGTTCGGGACTTGTGCGCAAACCAAAAGTTAATATGATGTCCCTGAACATGCATATAAGTTCGAGTATTGATATTATAAACCTAACAAGAGATGAAGGCAAGTCGAATTGGTTGGTCCAAAACCAAAAATATCTCTAAGTTCGGGACTTGGGTACAAACCGAAAGTTAAAATGATGTCCCTGAACATGCATATAAGTTCGAGTATTGATATTATAAACCTAACAAGAGATGAAGGCAAGTCGAATTGGTTGGTCGGAAACCAAAAATATCACTAAGTTCGGGACTTGTGCGCAAACCGAAAGTTAAAATGATGTCCCTGAACATGCATATAAGTTCGAGTATTGATATTATAAACCTAACAAGAGATGAAGGCAAGTCGAATTGGTTGGTGAGAAACCAAAAATATCACTAAGTTCGGGACTTGGGTACAAACCGAAAGTTAAAATGATGTCCCTGAACATGCACATAAGTTCGAGTATTGATATTATAAACCTAACAAGAGATGAAGGCAAGTCGAATTGGTAAGTAAGAAACCAAAAATATCTCTAAGTTCGGGACTTGGGTACAAACCGAAAGTTAAAATGATGTCCCTGAACATGCATATAAGTTCGAGTATTGATATTATAAACCTAACAAGAGATGAAGGCAAGTCGAATTGGTTGGTCCGAAACCAAAAATATCTCTAAGTTCGGGACTTGTGCGCAAACCGAAAGTTAATATGATGTCCCTGAACATGCATATAAGTTCGAGTATTGATATTATAAACCTAACAAGAGATGAAGGCAAGTCGAATTGGTTGGTCCGAAACCAAAAATATCTCTAAGTTCGGGACTTGGGAGCAAACCGAAAGTTAAAATGATGTCCCTGAACATGCATATAAGTTCGAGTATTGATATTATAAACCTAACAAGAGATGAAGGCAAGTCGAATTGGTTGGTCGGAAACCAAAAATATCACTAAGTTCGGGACTTGTGCGCAAACCGAAAGTTAAAATGATGTCCCTGAACATGCATATAAGTTCGAGTATTGATATTATAAACCTAACAAGAGATGAAGGCAAGTCGAATTGGTTGGTGAGAAACCAAAAATATCTCTAAGTTCGGGACTTGGGTGCAAACCGAAAGTTAAAATGATGTCCCTGAACATGCATATAAGTTCGAGTATTGATATTATAAACCTAACAAGAGATGAAGGCAAGTCGAATTGGTTGATAAGAAACCAAAAATATCTCTAAGTTCGGGACTTGGGTGCAAACCGAAAGTTAAAATGATGTCCCTGAACATGCATATAAGTTCGAGTATTGATATTATAAACCTAACAAGAGATGAAGGCAAGTCGAATTGGTTGGTCCGAAACCAAAAATATCTCTAAGTTCGGGACTTGGGTGCAAACCGAAAGTTAAAATGATGTCCCTGAACATGCATATAAGTTCGAGTATTGATATTATAAACCTAACAAGAGATGAAGGCAAGTCGAATTGGTTGGTCGGAAACCAAAAATATCACTAAGTTCGGGACTTGGGTACAAACCGAAAGTTAATATGATGTCCCTGAACATGCATATAAGTTCGAGTATTGATATTATAAACCTAACAAGAGATGAAGGCAAGTCGAATTGGTTGGTGAGAAACCAAAAATATCACTAAGTTCGGGACTTGGGTACAAACCGAAAGTTAAAATGATGTCCCTGAACATGCACATAAGTTCGAGTATTGATATTATAAACCTAACAAGAGATGAAGGCAAGTCGAATTGGTAAGTAAGAAACCAAAAATATCTCTAAGTTCGGGACTTGGGTACAAACCGAAAGTTAAAATGATGTCCCTGAACATGCATATAAGTTCGAGTATTGATATTATAAACCTAACAAGAGATGAAGGCAAGTCGAATTGGTTGGTCCGAAACCAAAAATATCTCTAAGTTCGGGACTTGTGCGCAAACCGAAAGTTAATATGATGTCCCTGAACATGCATATAAGTTCGAGTATTGATATTATAAACCTAACAAGAGATGAAGGCAAGTCGAATTGGTTGGTCCGAAACCAAAAATATCTCTAAGTTCGGGACTTGGGAGCAAACCGAAAGTTAAAATGATGTCCCTGAACATGCATATAAGTTCGAGTATTGATATTATAAACCTAACAAGAGATGAAGGCAAGTCGAATTGGTTGGTCGGAAACCAAAAATATCACTAAGTTCGGGACTTGTGCGCAAACCGAAAGTTAAAATGATGTCCCTGAACATGCATATAAGTTCGAGTATTGATATTATAAACCTAACAAGAGATGAAGGCAAGTCGAATTGGTTGGTGAGAAACCAAAAATATCTCTAAGTTCGGGACTTGGGTGCAAACCGAAAGTTAAAATGATGTCCCTGAACATGCATATAAGTTCGAGTATTGATATTATAAACCTAACAAGAGATGAAGGCAAGTCGAATTGGTTGGTGAGAAACCAAAAATATCACTAAGTTCGGGACTTGGGTACAAACCGAAAGTTAAAATGATGTCCCTGAACATGCACATAAGTTCGAGTATTGATATTATAAACCTAACAAGAGATGAAGGCAAGTCGAATTGGTAAGTAAGAAACCAAAAATATCTCTAAGTTCGGGGACTTGTGCGCAAACCAAAAGTTAATATGATGTCCCTGAACATGCATATAAGTTCGAGTATTGATATTATAAACCTAACAAGAGATGAAGGCAAGTCGAATTGGTTGGTCCAAAACCAAAAATATCACTAAGTTCGGGACTTGGGTGCAAACCGAAAGTTAAAATGATGTCCCTGAACATGCATATAAGTTCGAGTATTGATATTATAAACCTAACAAGAGATGAAGGCAAGTCGAATTGGTTGGTCCGAAACCAAAAATATCTCTAAGTTCGGGACTTGGGTGCAAACCGAAAGTTAAAATGATGTCCCTGAACATGCATATAAGTTCGAGTATTGATATTATAAACCTAACAAGAGATGAAGGCAGTCGAATTGGTTGTTAAGAAACCAAAAATATCACTAAGTTCGGGACTTGGGTACAAACCGAAAGTTAATATGATGTCCCTGAACATGCATATAAGTTCGAGTATTGATATTATAAACCTAACAAGAGATGAAGGCAAGTCGAATTGGTTGATAAGAAACCAAAAATATCTCTAAGTTCGGGACTTGGGTGCAAACCGAAAGTTAAAATGATGTCCCTGAACATGCATATAAGTTCGAGTATTGATATTATAAACCTAACAAGAGATGAAGGCAAGTCGAATTGGTTGGTCCGAAACCAAAAATATCTCTAAGTTCGGGACTTGGGTGCAAACCGAAAGTTAAAATGATGTCCCTGAACATGCATATAAGTTCGAGTATTGATATTATAAACCTAACAAGAGATGAAGGCAGTCGAATTGGTTGATAAAGAAACCAAAAATATCTCTAAGTTCGGGACTTGGGTGCAAACCGAAAGTTAAAATGATGTCCCTGAACATGCATATAAGTTCGAGTATTGATATTATAAACCTAACAAGAGATGAAGGCAGTCGAATTGGTTGATAAGAAACCAAAAATATCACTAAGTTCGGGACTTGGGTGCAAACCGAAAGTTAAAATGATGTCCCTGAACATGCATATAAGTTCGAGTATTGATATTATAAACCTAACAAGAGATGAAGGCAAGTCGAATTGGTTGGTAAGAAACCAAAAATATCACTGAGTTCGGGACTTGTGCGCAAACCAAAAGTTAATATGATGTCCCTGAACTCAGTGGCATATAAGTTCGAGCATTGATATTATAAACCTAACAAGAGATGAAGGCAAGTCGAATTGGTTGGTCCGAAACCAAAAATGTCTCTAAGTTCGGGACTTGGGTACAAACCGAAAGTTAAAATGATGTCCCTGAACATGCATATAAGTTCGAGTATTGATATTATAAACCTAACAAGAGATGAAGGCAAGTCGATTTGGTTGGTGAGAAACCAAAAATATCACTAAGTTCGGGACTTGGGTGCAAACCGAAAGTTAAAATGATGTCCCTGAACATGCATATAAGTTCGAGTATTGATATTATAAACCTAACAAGAGATGAAGGCAAGTCGAATTGGTTGGTAAGAAACCAAAAATATCACTGAGTTCGGGACTTGTGCGCAAACCAAAAGTTAATATGATGTCCCTGAACATGCATATAAGTTCGAGTATTGATATTATAAACCTAACAAGAGATGAAGGCAAGTCGAATTGGTTGGTCCAAAACCAAAAATATCTCTAAGTTCGGGACTTGGGTGCAAACCGAAAGTTAAAATGATGTCCCTGAACATGCATATAAGTTCGAGTATTGATATTATAAACCTAACAAGAGATGAAGGCAAGTCGAATTGGTTGAT
>NW_026060539.1:25000-27956 GCF_943734695.1 Anopheles maculipalpis | reverse complement strand
GGAGGCACTTTCGGCCCTTGCAGGCGAGACCATCTGCGAGGAGGAGGTGCGCCTGATGGAGCACTACAACGGGACGCAGGTGGCGCGCGTTCGGGTGCGGAGAGGATGGCAGAGAAGCTGGTGGGCAAGCGCGTCAAGGTGAGCTTCACCTTGTGCCCGATCAGCCGAGTACTGCAGACGACCGAAACGGCAGCCGAGATGCTTCCGTTGTCTGGAGATCGGCCACCGGAGGGCGAAGTGCAGGAGCGAGGCGACCGCACGGACGCCTGCATTCGCTGCGGGAAGCCGGGTCATCGGGCGATGCACTGCCAGGAGGATCCGTGTTGCGCCAGGTGCAAGGGTCCTCACCCGGTGGGCCATCCGACCTGCCGGCAACACTGAAGGTCCTACAGATCAACCTTGGGCGGAGCCGGTCAGCACAGGACCTGATGCTGCAGACGGCTAGGGAGCTTGGAGTGCAGGTCGTGCTTGCTTGCGAGCTCTACCGGCCACCAAGATCCAACCCGAGATGGGCATATGATGAAGCGGAAAGCGTAGCGGTGATTGCCACTGGC
The DNA here is from genome assembly GCF_943734695.1 of Anopheles maculipalpis. NCBI lineage: Eukaryota > Metazoa > Arthropoda > Insecta > Diptera > Culicidae > Anopheles > Anopheles maculipalpis. The sequence continues at coordinate 27,402 of NW_026060539.1, read as the reverse complement.
TCCTTCCCCATCCAGCGACTTATGGGGATCGTCGTCGCCAGGGCTAGTTGTAGCCACCATTGCAGGCATAACATTCGCCAGCTGCTACGCTTCGCCCAACAACACCAGCGGGGCCGACTTTGTCAGCTACCTTGAGGCGGTGGAGATGTCGCTGATCGGACACACGACGGTAGTCCTTGCCGGGGACTTTAACGCGTGGAGCCAGGACTGGGGGTAGTGCCCGTACGTCACGGAGGGGAGAAGACCTGAAGAGCGTCGTAGACCATTTGGGGCTCCGGACGCTTAACAGCGGTAACGTACCCACGTTCAAGGGTAACGGCGTGGCACGACCAAGCATAGTGGACGTAACCTTCTCCAGCCACACTATTGCGCGCCCCGACTCCTGGCGGGTAAGTCCGCGGTTCTCCGACAGCGACCACTCCTACCTGGAGTTTCAGGTGGGTCTTCCGGGAGATGGCATGCAACACCACCGTAGGCAACGACATCAGCCGCCGAACAACAACATCGGCACGGCCAGGCATGCCGGTACCCGGTGGAAAACTGCGCAGTTTGACAGCTCCTGCTTCGCCACCGCCCTTTCCATCGGACGGTTCGAGCTGGCGCAGACACCGGAAGACCTGGTCGGCGGGCTTACTGCAGCGTGCGATGGCACAATGGAGCGGGTGCATGGGGCGACCTTCCACCAAGCGCCGAGGATGTACTGGTGGACACCCGAGATCGACCGGCTGAGGGAGGAGTGCGAAGCTGCAGAACGGCGACGTCGCAGCGCCCCGCCTGATGAGCGCCTCGCGCTGACCGCCCAGCTCCTGAGCTCGCGGAGGATGCTGGCGAGCGAGATCCAGCGCAGCAAGGATCGCTGCATGCAGGAGCTCATTGACGGGGTGGAGAACGATGTATTTGGGCTCGGGTACAAGGTGGTGCTGGCCAAGCTGCGCAGTCGCGCACCACCTGAAACCGACCGAGCAGTACTCCAGCCGATCGTTGACGCACTTTTCCCGACGCACCCTCCGTTCGATTGGCCTACCATCGCAGCCGAGGGCGACACGGAGGAGGTCCGGCCGGTCACGCAGGACGAGGTGTTGGCCGTTGCAGCCAGGATGGCATCGTCCAAGGCGCCAGGACTCGACGGCATCCCCAACGCGGCGGTGAAGACCGCGATCCGAGAGCACCCGGAGGTCTTCACCCGGGTGTTCAACGACCTGTTGCGGCGGGGAGAGTTTCCGACGCCATGGAAGGCGGCGCGGCTGGTGCTAATCCCGAAGCCAGGCAAACCCCCTGGCGAGCCATCGTCGTGGCGGCCGCTGCTGATGCTGGGTGCAGTCCCGAAGGTGTTCGAGCGGATTATCCTCGACCGCCTGAACGAGCACCTGGAGGACAGCAGTGCACCCCGCTTGTCGCCCGAGCAGTATGGTTTTCGCCGCGGACGATCGACGGTGCAGGCCATCCAGCGGGTCGTCGAGCGAGGCCTGTACGCGAGGACGTTCCACCGCACCAATGGCAGAGACCCTCGCTGCCTGATGGTGGCATCTCTGGACGTGCGGAACGCCTTTAACTCGGCCAGCTGGACGGCGATTGCAGCAGCTCTCCAGCGGATGAGCGTACCGTCAGCGCTCCAGCGAGTCTTGCGCAGCTACTTCTCGGGACGGGAGCTGCTTTTCGAGACCGCCGAGGGACCAGTTCGCAGGACAGTCACGGCAGGCGTACCACAGGGCTCTATACTAGGGCCGACCCTGTGGAACGTCATGTATGATGGTGTGCTGCGGCTGACGCTGCCGGACGGTGCGGAAGCGATCGGCTTCGCGGACGATTTGGTCGTTCTGGCGGGAGGAGCGACACCACAGGCGGCAGCGGAACTGGCTGAGCAGGGCGATCGGCATCATCAACTCGTGGATGGCAGCACATCATCTGGAGCTTGCTCCGGCCAAGACCGAGTTGGTAATGATGTCCACGATGCGGAGGGCGAACACGCAGGCGCCGGTGACCATCGCGGGCGTGCAGAGGATGCCAACACGGACGATTAAGTACCTTGGGGTCATGCTGGAGGACCACCTGTCTTGGAATGCCCACGTCGAGTGCGTCTCCGCAAAAGCACTCCGTGTGGCACAGGCGGTATCCCGGTTGATGCGGAACCACAGCGGCCCCAAGGGTGCTAAACGACGATTGCTCGCGTCAGTCGTGGACTCGACGCTGCGGTACGCTGCTCCAGTGTGGCACGAGGCAGTTCGCACTCAACGGAACCGCAGGAGGTTGAACCGGGTGCAGGGCCTCTACGCGAGACGGTAGCCCGCACATTTATATCGGTGCGCGGCGAGGTGGCCACTGTCCTTGCAAGCGTCATCCCGATCTGCCTGCAGATCACGGAGGACGCAAGGTGCTACCAGCGACGCCAGCAGACCGGTACG
>NW_026060539.1:10000-17500 GCF_943734695.1 Anopheles maculipalpis | reverse complement strand
TAAGTCCCCGCAGACCCGAGTTTCTCTCACATTTGCTTGATCTACTGCGGCACGCCGGCCCAATAGATCGAAGCACCCGAACATTGCCTTCCTCACTCAGGGAGACCTCTTGACAGCTTCGTGTCATTTCTCACACCTCACCGTAGAATCACGAGATTGCTCTCGGACCCTTAATTTCTCTACTTATTCGTTTCGATACCTTACACTACGTCAAGCTTATTCAATTTGTATATTCGCATGGCGAACGTTTTGATGCGGAGACGTTCAGAGTCCGCGGTACTTCCAACCGGGTATGGTTGCCGTACGACCAACAGGAGATAACATCCAACACACTACAATCCTTTGAGGGTTTTAGGGCATCGTCCCGATACCCTAGCTATGCACAACATTGGCTCAGTAACCCGTACTGGTGTCTAAGGTACGACTAGATACTCAACTTGCACCTTGTGACAGTGTTTAGAACACGTTTCTATACATTTTTCATTTTTGTGTCACGACACCATACCCTCTTACTATAGCCAACGAACAACATCACCTTACCACAAGTGACCATTTTTATCCGTCCCTACATTAAACGACTTTGACACATTTTTCTCCTATACCTCCATACAAGTCTGAGGGCCGGGTGAATTTTCGCTTTTTACCTTTGGACATGTCGGTCACCCTTACTTTTCCCCATACATATGAGCCAAGCAGAGGCTCATTTACCCGAACTGGTGTCTAAGGTACGACTAGATACTCGATTTGCACCTTGTGACAGTGTTTAGAACACGTTCCCATACATTTTTCATTTTTGTGTCACGACACCATACCCTCTTACTATAGCCAATGAACAACATCACTTTACCACAAGTGACCATTTTTATCCATCCCAAAATTAAACGACCTCGGAATTTTTTTCTCCTACATCGCCATACAACTTTGAGGGTCGGGTGACTTTTGCTATTTACCGTCGGAGTTCACTTTTCATGCTTAAAAATGCATCCTGACACAGTTTTACTCAAAGTTAGAGTCAAAAAAATTTTTGTCAAAAAATCTTCCGTCGGTCATACCGGTACCCATGTCTCATAACTTGTACCAAGTTGTGAAGGGTAAATTTTGACAAAAATCCAAAAAAATCATTAAAAAGTCGCTATTGCTTATTGCATTCAGCATCGTTAGACGACTCTTATATGCCTTGGATGACCACTGTCTGATGATTATTTTAGCTTTTATGCCAAAATTTTGATTTCGTGTCTTACGTCCCTACATTAGACGACCTTGGATTTTCGTCTCCTGCACCGCCATGCAACTTTGATGGTCGGGTAACTTTCACTATTTACTGTCGGAGATCACTTTTCATGATTAATAATGCATCCTGAGACCGTTTTACTCAAAGTTAGAGCAAAAAAATTTTTTGTCCAAAAATCTTCCGTCGGTCATACCGGTACCCATGTCCTATGACTTGTACCAAGTTGTGAAGGGTACATTTTGACAAAAATCCAAAAAAATCATTAAAAAGTCGCTATTGCTTATTGCATTTCGCATCGTTAGACGACTCTAATATGCCTTGGATGACCACTGTCTGATGATTATTTTAGATTTTATGCCAAAATTTTGATTTCGTGTCTTACGTCCCTACATTAGACGACCTTGGATTTTCGTCTCCTGCACCGCCATGCAACTTTGATGGTCGGGTAACTTTCGCTATTTACTGTCGGAGATCACTTTTCATGATTAATAATGCATCCTGACACCGTTTTACTCAAAGTTAGAGCAAAAAAATTTTTTGTCCAAAAATCTTCCGTCGGTCATACCGGTACCCATGTCCTATGACTTGTACCAAGTTGTGAAGGGTACATTTTGACAAAAATCCAAAAAAATCTTTAAAAAGTCGCTATTGCTTATTGCATTCAGCATCGTTAGACGACTCTTATATGCCTTGGATGACCACTGTCTGATGATTATTTTAGCTTTTATGCCAAAATTTTGATTTCGTGTCTTACGTCCCTACATTAGACGACCTTGGATTTTCGTCTCCTGCACCGCCATGCAACTTTGATGGTCGGGTAACTTTCACTATTTACTGTCGGAGATCACTTTTCATGATTAATAATGCATCCTGAGACCGTTTTACTCAAAGTTAGAGCAAAAAATTTTTTTGTCCAAAAATCTTCCGTCGGTCATACCGGTACCCATGTCCTATGACTTGTACCAAGTTGTGAAGGGTAAATTTTGACAAAAATCCAAAAAAATCATTAAAAAGTCGCTATTGCTTATTGCATTCAGCATCGTTAGACGACTCTAATATGCCTTGGATGACCACTGTCTGATGATTATTTTAGATTTTATGCCAAAATTTTGATTTCGTGTCTTACGTCCCTACATTAGACGACCTTGGATTTTCGTCTCCTGCACCGCCATGCAACTTTGATGGTCGGGTGACTTTTGCTATTTACCGTCGGAGATCACTTTTCATGATTAAGAATGCATCCTGAGACCGTTTTACTCAAAGTTAGAGCAAAAAAATTTTTTGTCCAAAAATCTTCCGTCGGTCATACCGGTACCCATGTCCTATGACTTGTACCAAGTTGTGAAGGGTACATTTTGACAAAAATCCAAAAAAATCTTTAAAAAGTCGCTATTGCTTATTGCATTCAGCATCGTTAGACGACTCTTATATGCCTTGGATGACCACTGTCTGATGATTATTTTAGCTTTTATGCCAAAATTTTGATTTCGTGTCTTACGTCCCTACATTAGACGACCTTGGATTTTCGTCTCCTGCACCGCCATGCAACTTTGATGGTCGGGTGACTTTTGCTATTTACCGTCGGAGATCACTTTTCATGATTAAGAATGCATCCTGAGACCGTTTTACTCAAAGTTAGAGCAAAAAAATTTTTTGTCCAAAAATCTTCCGTCGGTCATACCGGTACCCATGTCCTATGACTTGTACCAAGTTGTGAAGGGTACATTTTGACAAAAATCCAAAAAAATCTTTAAAAAGTCGCTATTGCTTATTGCATTCAGCATCGTTAGACGACTCTTATATGCCTTGGATGACCACTGTCTGATGATTATTTTAGCTTTTATGCCAAAATTTTGATTTCGTGTCTTACGTCCCTACATTAGACGACCTTGGATTTTCGTCTCCTGCACCGCCATGCAACTTTGATGGTCGGGTAACTTTCACTATTTACTGTCGGAGATCACTTTTCATGATTAAGAATGCATCCTGAGACCGTTTTACTCAAAGTTAGAGCAAAAAAATTTTTTGTCCAAAAATCTTCCGTCGGTCATACCGGTACCCATGTCCTATGACTTGTACCAAGTTGTGAAGGGTACATTTTGACAAAAATCCAAAAAAATCTTTAAAAAGTCGCTATTGCTTATTGCATTCAGCATCGTTAGACGACTCTTATATGCCTTGGATGACCACTGTCTGATGATTATTTTAGCTTTTATGCCAAAATTTTGATTTCGTGTCTTACGTCCCTACATTAGACGACCTTGGATTTTCGTCTCCTGCACCGCCATGCAACTTTGATGGTCGGGTAACTTTCGCTATTTACTGTCGGAGATCACTTTTCATGATTAATAATGCATCCTGAGACCGTTTTACTCAAAGTTAGAGCAAAAAAATTTTTTGTCCAAAAATCTTCCGTCGGTCATACCGGTACCCATGTCCTATGACTTGTACCAAGTTGTGAAGGGTAAATTTTGACAAAAATCCAAAAAAATCATTAAAAAGTCGCTATTGCTTATTGCATTCAGCATCGTTAGACGACTCTTATATGCCTTGGATGACCACTGTCTGATGATTATTTTAGATTTTATGCCAAAATTTTGATTTCGTGTCTTACGTCCCTACATTAGACGACCTTGGATTTTCGTCTCCTGCACCGCCATGCAACTTTGATGGTCGGGTAACTTTCGCTATTTACTGTCGGAGATCACTTTTCATGATTAATAATGCATCCTGAGACCGTTTTACTCAAAGTTAGAGCAAAAAAATTTTTTGTCCAAAAATCTTCCGTCGGTCATACCGGTACCCATGTCCTATGACTTGTACCAAGTTGTGAAGGGTACATTTTGACAAAAATCCAAAAAAATCTTTAAAAAGTCGCTATTGCTTATTGCATTCAGCATCGTTAGACGACTCTTATATGCCTTGGATGACCACTGTCTGATGATTATTTTAGCTTTTATGCCAAAATTTTGATTTCGTGTCTTACGTCCCTACATTAGACGACCTTGGATTTTCGTCTCCTGCACCGCCATGCAACTTTGATGGTCGGGTAACTTTCGCTATTTACTGTCGGAGATCACTTTTCATGATTAATAATGCATCCTGAGACCGTTTTACTCAAAGTTAGAGCAAAAAAATTTTTTGTCCAAAAATCTTCCGTCGGTCATACCGGTACCCATGTCCTATGACTTGTACCAAGTTGTGAAGGGTACATTTTGACAAAAATCCAAAAAAATCTTTAAAAAGTCGCTATTGCTTATTGCATTTCGCATCGTTAGACGACTCTAATATGCCTTGGATGACCACTGTCTGATGATTATTTTAGATTTTATGCCAAAATTTTGATTTCGTGTCTTACGTCCCTACATTAGACGACCTTGGATTTTCGTCTCCTGCACCGCCATGCAACTTTGATGGTCGGGTAACTTTCGCTATTTACTGTCGGAGATCACTTTTCATGATTAATAATGCATCCTGAGACCGTTTTACTCAAAGTTAGAGCAAAAAAATTTTTTGTCCAAAAATCTTCCGTCGGTCATACCGGTACCCATGTCCTATGACTTGTACCAAGTTGTGAAGGGTAAATTTTGACAAAAATCCAAAAAAATCATTAAAAAGTCGCTATTGCTTATTGCATTCAGCATCGTTAGACGACTCTTATATGCCTTGGATGACCACTGTCTGATGATTATTTTAGCTTTTATGCCAAAATTTTGATTTCGTGTCTTACGTCCCTACATTAGACGACCTTGGATTTTCGTCTCCTGCACCGCCATGCAACTTTGATGGTCGGGTGACTTTTGCTATTTACCGTCGGAGATCACTTTTCATGATTAAGAATGCATCCTGAGACCGTTTTACTCAAAGTTAGAGCAAAAAAATTTTTTGTCCAAAAATCTTCCGTCGGTCATACCGGTACCCATGTCCTATGACTTGTACCAAGTTGTGAAGGGTACATTTTGACAAAAATCCAAAAAAATCTTTAAAAAGTCGCTATTGCTTATTGCATTCAGCATCGTTAGACGACTCTTATATGCCTTGGATGACCACTGTCTGATGATTATTTTAGCTTTTATGCCAAAATTTTGATTTCGTGTCTTACGTCCCTACATTAGACGACCTTGGATTTTCGTCTCCTGCACCGCCATGCAACTTTGATGGTCGGGTAACTTTCACTATTTACTGTCGGAGATCACTTTTCATGATTAAGAATGCATCCTGAGACCGTTTTACTCAAAGTTAGAGCAAAAAAATTTTTTGTCCAAAAATCTTCCGTCGGTCATACCGGTACCCATGTCCTATGACTTGTACCAAGTTGTGAAGGGTACATTTTGACAAAAATCCAAAAAAATCTTTAAAAAGTCGCTATTGCTTATTGCATTCAGCATCGTTAGACGACTCTTATATGCCTTGGATGACCACTGTCTGATGATTATTTTAGCTTTTATGCCAAAATTTTGATTTCGTGTCTTACGTCCCTACATTAGACGACCTTGGATTTTCGTCTCCTGCACCGCCATGCAACTTTGATGGTCGGGTAACTTTCGCTATTTACTGTCGGAGATCACTTTTCATGATTAATAATGCATCCTGAGACCGTTTTACTCAAAGTTAGAGCAAAAAAATTTTTTGTCCAAAAATCTTCCGTCGGTCATACCGGTACCCATGTCCTATGACTTGTACCAAGTTGTGAAGGGTAAATTTTGACAAAAATCCAAAAAAATCATTAAAAAGTCGCTATTGCTTATTGCATTCAGCATCGTTAGACGACTCTTATATGCCTTGGATGACCACTGTCTGATGATTATTTTAGATTTTATGCCAAAATTTTGATTTCGTGTCTTACGTCCCTACATTAGACGACCTTGGATTTTCGTCTCCTGCACCGCCATGCAACTTTGATGGTCGGGTAACTTTCGCTATTTACTGTCGGAGATCACTTTTCATGATTAATAATGCATCCTGAGACCGTTTTACTCAAAGTTAGAGCAAAAAAATTTTTTGTCCAAAAATCTTCCGTCGGTCATACCGGTACCCATGTCCTATGACTTGTACCAAGTTGTGAAGGGTACATTTTGACAAAAATCCAAAAAAATCATTAAAAAGTCGCTATTGCTTATTGCATTCAGCATCGTTAGACAACTCTTATATGCCTTGGATGACCACTGTCTGATGATTATTTTAGATTTTATGCCAAAATTTTGATTTCGTGTCTTACGTCCCTACATTAGACGACCTTGGATTTTCGTCTCCTGCACCGCCATGCAACTTTGATGGTCGGGTAACTTTCGCTATTTACTGTCGGAGATCACTTTTCATGATTAATAATGCATCCTGACACCGTTTTACTCAAAGTTAGAGCAAAAAAATTTTTTGTCCAAAAATCTTCCGTCGGTCATACCGGTACCCATGTCCTATGACTTATACCAAGTTGTGAAGGGTAAATTTTGACAAAAATCCAAAAAAATCATTAAAAAGTCGCTATTGCTTATTGCATTTCGCATCGTTAGACGACTCTAATATGCCTTGGATGACCACTGTCTGATGATTATTTTAGCTTTTATGCCAAAATTTTGATTTCGTGTCTTACGTCCCTACATTAGACGACCTTGGATTTTCGTCTCCTGCACCGCCATGCAACTTTGATGGTCGGGTGACTTTTGCTATTTACCGTCGGAGATCACTTTTCGTGGTTAAATATGTATTCTGAGACAGTTTTACTCAAAGTTAGAGAAAAAAATTTTCTTCTCAATAAATCCCCCGAAACCAATGTCTTATACATTGAACCAGGTTATGAGGCGCACCTGTGTGTGAAGAGTTCTTCGTGTGGTTTATAGACATTTCAGGCACTTGGTATATAGTTTTGGTTTGTGCCCAAGTCCCGTACTTAGAGATATTTTTGGTTTCGGACCAACCAATTCGACTTGCCTTCATGTCTTGTTAGGTTTATTATATCAATACTCGAACTTATATGCATGTTCAGGGACATCATATTAACTTTCGGTTTGCACCCAAGTCCCGAACTTAGAGATATTTTTGGTTTTGGACCAACCAATTCGACTTGCCTTCATCTCTTGTTAGGTTTATAATATCAATACTCGAACTTATATGCATGTTCAGGGACATCATTTTAACTTTCGGTTTGCACCCAAGTCCCGAACTTAGAGATATTTTTGGTTTTGGACCAACCAATTCGACTTGCCTTCATCTCTTGTTAGGTTTATAATATCAATACTCGAACTTATATGCATGTTCAGGGACATCATATT
>NW_026060538.1:10000-22500 GCF_943734695.1 Anopheles maculipalpis | reverse complement strand
ATCATTAAAAAGTCGCTATTGCTTATTGCATTCAGCATCGTTAGACGACTCTTATATGCCTTGGATGACCACTGTCTGATGATTATTTTAGCTTTTATGCCAAAATTTTGATTTCGTGTCTTACGTCCCTACATTAGACGACCTTGGATTTTCGTCTCCTGCACCGCCATGCAACTTTGATGGTCGGGTAACTTTCACTATTTACTGTCGGAGATCACTTTTCATGATTAATAATGCATCCTGAGACCGTTTTACTCAAAGTTAGAGCAAAAAAATTTTTTGTCCAAAAATCTTCCGTCGGTCATACCGGTACCCATGTCCTATGACTTGTACCAAGTTGTGAAGGGTACATTTTGACAAAAATCCAAAAAAATCTTTAAAAAGTCGCTATTGCTTATTGCATTCAGCATCGTTAGACGACTCTTATATGCCTTGGATGACCACTGTCTGATGATTATTTTAGATTTTATGCCAAAATTTTGATTTCGTGTCTTACGTCCCTACATTAGACGACCTTGGATTTTCGTCGCCTGCACCGCCATGCAACTTTGATGGTCGGGTGACTTTTGCTATTTACCGTCGGAGATCACTTTTCATGATTAAGAATGCATCCTGAGACCGTTTTACTCAAAGTTAGAGCAAAAAAATTTTTTGTCCAAAAATCTTCCGTCGGTCATACCGGTACCCATGTCCTATGACTTGTACCAAGTTGTGAAGGGTACATTTTGACAAAAATCCAAAAAAATCTTTAAAAAGTCGCTATTGCTTATTGCATTCAGCATCGTTAGACAACTCTTATATGCCTTGGATGACCACTGTCTGATGATTATTTTAGCTTTTATGCCAAAATTTTGATTTCGTGTCTTACGTCCCTACATTAGACGACCTTGGATTTTCGTCTCCTGCACCGCCATGCAACTTTGATGGTCGGGTAACTTTCGCTATTTACTGTCGGAGATCACTTTTCATGCTTAAAAATGCATCCTGACACCGTTTTACTCAAAGTTAGAGCAAAAAAATTTTTTGTCCAAAAATCTTCCGTCGGTCATACCGGTACCCATGTCCTATGACTTGTACCAAGTTGTGAAGGGTACATTTTGACAAAAATCCAAAAAAATCATTAAAAAGTCGCTATTGCTTATTGCATTTCGCATCGTTAGACGACTCTAATATGCCTTGGATGACCACTGTCTGATGATTATTTTAGATTTTATGCCAAAATTTTGATTTCGTGTCTTACGTCCCTACATTAGACGACCTTGGATTTTCGTCTCCTGCACCGCCATGCAACTTTGATGGTCGGGTAACTTTCGCTATTTACTGTCGGAGATCACTTTTCATGATTAATAATGCATCCTGAGACCGTTTTACTCAAAGTTAGAGCAAAAAAATTTTTTGTCCAAAAATCTTCCGTCGGTCATACCGGTACCCATGTCCTATGACTTGTACCAAGTTGTGAAGGGTACATTTTGACAAAAATCCAAAAAAATCATTAAAAAGTCGCTATTGCTTATTGCATTCAGCATCGTTAGACGACTCTAATATGCCTTGGATGACCACTGTCTGATGATTATTTTAGATTTTATGCCAAAATTTTGATTTCGTGTCTTACGTCCCTACATTAGACGACCTTGGATTTTCGTCGCCTGCACCGCCATGCAACTTTGATGGTCGGGTGACTTTTGCTATTTACCGTCGGAGATCACTTTTCATGATTAAGAATGCATCCTGAGACCGTTTTACTCAAAGTTAGAGCAAAAAAATTTTTTGTCCAAAAATCTTCCGTCGGTCATACCGGTACCCATGTCCTATGACTTGTACCAAGTTGTGAAGGGTACATTTTGACAAAAATCCAAAAAAATCTTTAAAAAGTCGCTATTGCTTATTGCATTCAGCATCGTTAGACGACTCTTATATGCCTTGGATGACCACTGTCTGATGATTATTTTAGATTTTATGCCAAAATTTTGATTTCGTGTCTTACGTCCCTACATTAGACGACCTTGGATTTTCGTCGCCTGCACCGCCATGCAACTTTGATGGTCGGGTGACTTTTGCTATTTACCGTCGGAGATCACTTTTCATGATTAAGAATGCATCCTGAGACCGTTTTACTCAAAGTTAGAGCAAAAAAATTTTTTGTCCAAAAATCTTCCGTCGGTCATACCGGTACCCATGTCCTATGACTTGTACCAAGTTGTGAAGGGTACATTTTGACAAAAATCCAAAAAAATCTTTAAAAAGTCGCTATTGCTTATTGCATTCAGCATCGTTAGACAACTCTTATATGCCTTGGATGACCACTGTCTGATGATTATTTTAGCTTTTATGCCAAAATTTTGATTTCGTGTCTTACGTCCCTACATTAGACGACCTTGGATTTTCGTCTCCTGCACCGCCATGCAACTTTGATGGTCGGGTAACTTTCGCTATTTACTGTCGGAGATCACTTTTCATGCTTAAAAATGCATCCTGACACCGTTTTACTCAAAGTTAGAGCAAAAAAATTTTTTGTCCAAAAATCTTCCGTCGGTCATACCGGTACCCATGTCCTATGACTTGTACCAAGTTGTGAAGGGTACATTTTGACAAAAATCCAAAAAAATCATTAAAAAGTCGCTATTGCTTATTGCATTTCGCATCGTTAGACGACTCTAATATGCCTTGGATGACCACTGTCTGATGATTATTTTAGATTTTATGCCAAAATTTTGATTTCGTGTCTTACGTCCCTACATTAGACGACCTTGGATTTTCGTCTCCTGCACCGCCATGCAACTTTGATGGTCGGGTAACTTTCGCTATTTACTGTCGGAGATCACTTTTCATGATTAATAATGCATCCTGAGACCGTTTTACTCAAAGTTAGAGCAAAAAAATTTTTTGTCCAAAAATCTTCCGTCGGTCATACCGGTACCCATGTCCTATGACTTGTACCAAGTTGTGAAGGGTACATTTTGACAAAAATCCAAAAAAATCATTAAAAAGTCGCTATTGCTTATTGCATTCAGCATCGTTAGACGACTCTAATATGCCTTGGATGACCACTGTCTGATGATTATTTTAGATTTTATGCCAAAATTTTGATTTCGTGTCTTACGTCCCTACATTAGACGACCTTGGATTTTCGTCGCCTGCACCGCCATGCAACTTTGATGGTCGGGTGACTTTTGCTATTTACCGTCGGAGATCACTTTTCATGATTAAGAATGCATCCTGAGACCGTTTTACTCAAAGTTAGAGCAAAAAAATTTTTTGTCCAAAAATCTTCCGTCGGTCATACCGGTACCCATGTCCTATGACTTGTACCAAGTTGTGAAGGGTACATTTTGACAAAAATCCAAAAAAATCTTTAAAAAGTCGCTATTGCTTATTGCATTCAGCATCGTTAGACGACTCTTATATGCCTTGGATGACCACTGTCTGATGATTATTTTAGATTTTATGCCAAAATTTTGATTTCGTGTCTTACGTCCCTAAATTAAACGACCTTGGATTTTCTTCTCCTACACCGCCATACAACTTTGATGGTCGGTTGACTTTTGCTATTTACTGTCGGTGTTCACTTTTCGTGGTTAAATATGTATTCTGAGACAGTTTTACTCAAAGTTAGAGAAAAAAATTTTCTTCTCAATAAATCCCCCGAAACCAATGTCTTATACATTGAACCAGGTTATGAGGCGCACCTGTGTGTGAAGAGTTCTTCGTGTGGTTTATAGACATTTCAGGCACTTGGTATATAGTTTTGGTTTGTGCCCAAGTCCCGTACTTAGAGATATTTTTGGTTTCGGACCAACCAATTCGACTTGCCTTCATCTCTTGTTAGGTTTATAATATCAATACTCGAACTTATATGCATGTTCAGGGACATCATTTTAACTTTCGGTTTGCACCCAAGTCCCGAACTTAGAGATATTTTTGGTTTCTTATCAACCAATTCGACTTGCCTTCATCTCTTGTTAGGTTTATAATATCAATACTCGAACTTATATGCATGTTCAGGGACATCATTTTAACTTTCGGTTTGCACCCAAGTCCCGAACTTAGAGATATTTTTGGTTTCTCACCAACCAATTCGACTTGCCTTCATCTCTTGTTAGGTTTATAATATCAATACTCGAACTTATATGCATGTTCAGGGACATCATTTTAACTTTTGGTTTGCGCACAAGTCCCGAACTTAGTGATATTTTTGGTTTTGGACCAACCAATTCGACTTGCCTTCATCTCTTGTTAGGTTTATAATATCAATACTCGAACTTATATGCATGTTCAGGGACATCATTTTAACTTTTGGTTTGCGCACAAGTCCCGAACTTAGTGATATTTTTGGTTTCCGACCAACCAATTCGACTTGCCTTCATCTCTTGTTAGGTTTATAATATCAATACTCGAACTTATATGCATGTTCAGGGACATCATTTTAACTTTCGGTTTGCACCCAAGTCCCGAACTTAGAGATATTTTTGGTTTCGGACCAACCAATTCGACTTGCCTTCATCTCTTGTTAGGTTTATAATATCAATACTCGAACTTATATGCATGTTCAGGGACATCATATTAACTTTCGGTTTGTACCCAAGTCCCGAACTTAGAGATATTTTTGGTTTCTCACCAACCAATTCGACTTGCCTTCATCTCTTGTTAGGTTTATAATATCAATACTCGAACTTATATGCATGTTCAGGGACATCATTTTAACTTTCGGTTTGTACCCAAGTCCCGAACTTAGTGATATTTTTGGTTTTGGACCAACCAATTCGACTTGCCTTCATCTCTTGTTAGGTTTATAATATCAATACTCGAACTTATATGCATGTTCAGGGACATCATATTAACTTTTGGTTTGCGCACAAGTCCCGAACTTAGAGATATTTTTGGTTTCTTACTTACCAATTCGACTTGCCTTCATCTCTTGTTAGGTTTATAATATCAATACTCGAACTTATGTGCATGTTCAGGGACATCATATTAACTTTCGGTTTGTACCCAAGTCCCGAACTTAGAGATATTTTTGGTTTCTCACCAACCAATTCGACTTGCCTTCATCTCTTGTTAGGTTTATAATATCAATACTCGAACTTATATGCATGTTCAGGGACATCATTTTAACTTTCGGTTTGCACCCAAGTCCCGAACTTAGAGATATTTTTGGTTTTGGACCAACCAATTCGACTTGCCTTCATCTCTTGTTAGGTTTATAATATCAATACTCGAACTTATATGCATGTTCAGGGACATCATATTAACTTTTGGTTTGCGCACAAGTCCCGAACTCAGTGATATTTTTGGTTTCTTACCAACCAATTCGACTTGCCTTCATCTCTTGTTAGGTTTATAATATCAATACTCGAACTTATATGCATGTTCAGGGACATCATTTTAACTTTCGGTTTGCACCCAAGTCCCGAACTTAGTGATATTTTTGGTTTCTCACCAACCAAATCGACTTGCCTTCATCTCTTGTTAGGTTTATAATATCAATACTCGAACTTATATGCATGTTCAGGGACATCATTTTAACTTTCGGTTTGTACCCAAGTCCCGAACTTAGAGACATTTTTGGTTTCGGACCAACCAATTCGACTTGCCTTCATCTCTTGTTAGGTTTATAATATCAATGCTCGAACTTATATGCATGTTCAGGGACATCATATTAACTTTTGGTTTGCGCACAAGTCCCGAACTCAGTGATATTTTTGGTTTCTTACCAACCAATTCGACTTGCCTTCATCTCTTGTTAGGTTTATAATATCAATACTCGAACTTATATGCATGTTCAGGGACATCATTTTAACTTTCGGTTTGCACCCAAGTCCCGAACTTAGAGATATTTTTGGTTTCGGACCAACCAATTCGACTTGCCTTCATCTCTTGTTAGGTTTATAATATCAATACTCGAACTTATATGCATGTTCAGGGACATCATTTTAACTTTCGGTTTGCACCCAAGTCCCGAACTTAGAGATATTTTTGGTTTCTTATCAACCAATTCGACTTGCCTTCATCTCTTGTTAGGTTTATAATATCAATACTCGAACTTATATGCATGTTCAGGGACATCATTTTAACTTTTGGTTTGCGCACAAGTCCCGAACTTAGTGATATTTTTGGTTTTGGACCAACCAATTCGACTTGCCTTCATCTCTTGTTAGGTTTATAATATCAATACTCGAACTTATATGCATGTTCAGGGACATCATTTTAACTTTTGGTTTGCGCACAAGTCCCGAACTTAGTGATATTTTTGGTTTCCGACCAACCAATTCGACTTGCCTTCATCTCTTGTTAGGTTTATAATATCAATACTCGAACTTATATGCATGTTCAGGGACATCATTTTAACTTTCGGTTTGCACCCAAGTCCCGAACTTAGTGATATTTTTGGTTTCGGACCAACCAATTCGACTTGCCTTCATCTCTTGTTAGGTTTATAATATCAATACTCGAACTTATATGCATGTTCAGGGACATCATTTTAACTTTCGGTTTGTACCCAAGTCCCGAACTTAGAGATATTTTTGGTTTTGGACCAACCAATTCGACTTGCCTTCATCTCTTGTTAGGTTTATAATATCAATACTCGAACTTATATGCATGTTCAGGGACATCATATTAACTTTTGGTTTGCGCACAAGTCCCGAACTTAGAGATATTTTTGGTTTCTTACTTACCAATTCGACTTGCCTTCATCTCTTGTTAGGTTTATAATATCAATACTCGAACTTATATGCATGTTCAGGGACATCATTTTAACTTTCGGTTTGTACCCAAGTCCCGAACTTAGTGATATTTTTGGTTTCTCACCAACCAAATCGACTTGCCTTCATCTCTTGTTAGGTTTATAATATCAATGCTCGAACTTATATGCATGTTCAGGGACATCATTTTAACTTTCGGTTTGCACCCAAGTCCCGAACTTAGAGATATTTTTGGTTTCTTATCAACCAATTCGACTTGCCTTCATCTCTTGTTAGGTTTATAATATCAATACTCGAACTTATATGCATGTTCAGGGACATCATATTAACTTTCGGTTTGCGCACAAGTCCCGAACTTAGAGATATTTTTGGTTTCGGACCAACCAATTCGACTTGCCTTCATCTCTTGTTAGGTTTATAATATCAATACTCGAACTTATATGCATGTTCAGGGACATCATTTTAACTTTCGGTTTGTACCCAAGTCCCGAACTTAGAGATATTTTTGGTTTCTTACTTACCAATTCGACTTGCCTTCATCTCTTGTTAGGTTTATAATATCAATACTCGAACTTATGTGCATGTTCAGGGACATCATTTTAACTTTCGGTTTGTACCCAAGTCCCGAACTTAGTGATATTTTTGGTTTCTCACCAACCAATTCGACTTGCCTTCATCTCTTGTTAGGTTTATAATATCAATACTCGAACTTATATGCATGTTCAGGGACATCATATTAACTTTCGGTTTGTACCCAAGTCCCGAACTTAGTGATATTTTTGGTTTCCGACCAACCAATTCGACTTGCCTTCATCTCTTGTTAGGTTAGCAAAATTTTTAATGCAATAACATGTATTTTGTGAGTTTATGTCCGAGGGATTTAAGTACCGGACTTAGAGAAATTTTTGAAGTCCAAACATTCAATTTGGACTCCATACTCCATTGCTCCTCTAAGAGGTACCTAGTACCCCGTAGCGAAGCAACCGTCACGTTTGAACTTTCCACTAGGAGGTGCAGCCATCACTCGACATGTTAATCATTATCACCCCATACTACTCTCTATATCCGGATACGGCGCTAACCCGATTGCTTGCCCCGACAGCAATCGACCCACTCGTAAGCGGGTTACCCGTAGGTAAGTCAACGATGCGTATTGCCCCCTTCAAGCAAACCGATCATCACTCCGTGGAGGAGTAATGACGGACCCGTACCGGTATCAACTGCATATGATCAACATTCTTATGAACCCACACACTCTTCGCTTATATGCTCAGTAACATTTGAATTCTCTCTCTGTCTTTCGTTTTCCAACTCATTCATCGTGCATACTGAACACACCCGGAAAGGTGCGACAGTACACACGAATACACCACCAAGCATGGGTCGCCTGAGAGGATCGATGCGAACGCATCTCTACAACTCGCAGCTCCCAGCCTGAAGTCCCGTCGTTTGCGGGCGGTCGGTAGGCATCGAAACTAGTCAAGTCCACGGTCGGCGAGGTCAGCTGCCACCAGTGTTCCCTATGGTCAGGTACTAACACGTGCGGTGCGACCCTGCGCGATGCGGCCAAGTCTAGAAGCGGGGATGAGGCGCCAGGCTGCGAGGCAGCGCCAGCGTATCTCGGAGGGTTGTTAGGCCCGCTAGCTTACGATTGCCTATGGGGGTTTGAAGCGCTATCAGCTCGGATTGGTTACGACCTTAGAGGCGTTCAGGCATAATCCAGCGGACGTAGCGTCATACCAAAGTCCGGTCGAACTAGTATTGAGCCAGTGGTCCGTACCTGTGGTTCCTCTCGTACTGCACAGGAATTCCGTTAAGATAGCACAAATGCACACACCAGTAGGGTAAAACTAACCTGTCTCACGACGGTCTAAACCCAGCTCACGTTCCCTTGAAAGGGTGAACAATCCTACGCTTTGGGAATTTTGCTTCACAATGATAGGAAGAGCCGACATCGAAGGATCAAAAAGTCACGTCGCTATGAACGCTTGGCGACCACAAGCCAGTTATCCCTGTTTGCTGCGCATGGGCACTCGATCAGTGCTCGAGTTGCAAACTGCGGCGATACACGGCAGTAACCGGGAGTCTGCCCGGAAGCGTCTGCAGCGGCAAAGGCAGCGACAGCGAGAAAAGCAGCAGCAGCAGCAGCAGCAGCAGCAGCAGCAGCAGCAACGTCAGCTGCAGCAGAAGCAGCAGCAGCAGCAGCAGCAGCAGCAGCAGCAGCGTCAGAAGCAGCAGCAGCAGCAGCAGCAGCGTCAGCAGCAGCAGCAGCAGCAGCTGCGTCAGCAGCAGCAGCAGCAGCGTCAGCCTCAGCAGCAGCAGCAGCAGAAGCAGCAGCAGCAACAGCCGCAGCAGCAGCCGCAGCAACAGCAGCTCTGGACGACGGTGGTGAAAGGCCACTCGTCCAAGCGGCAATGCCACCAGCCGCAGCAGCAGCAGCAGCAGCAACAGCAGCGAGGCGAGCGATACGTGCCACCGCAGCTTCGCACACCGCAGCAGCAGCAGCAGCAGCAGCAGCGTCCGCAGCAGCAGCAGCAACAACATCAGCAGCAGTCCAAGGGGCGTCCTGTACGACCTGACCGCATCGCGGTGGTTCCGGGTGCGAACAAAACCTGGACGGAGATGTACGTTAAACTACGTACGTCTCAGGAGCTGCAGGACGTCCGGGCGGACATCGGGATGGGGCGTCGGACCGCGCAAGGCCATCTGATAGTCCCGCTGCGCAAGAACGTGGACAGCGCAGAGCTGGCTCGCCGCATTCAGCTGGCGCTCGGCGAGGATGGCGTGGCCCGGGTCGTGACGGAGATGGGAGAAGTTCTCGTCACAAACGTCGACCCCTTGGCTCAGGAGAGCGACGTGGAGCTTGCCATCAAGCAGCAGCTAGGAGCGGAGCCGGGTATTGCGCGGGTCGAGCTGTGGGAGCTCCGCGATGGCACGAAGCGGGCTCGAGTGCGGCTTCCACTCGGAAAGGCTCGGCTTCTGATTGGCCAGAAGCTTACTCTGTGCCAGTGTGTAAGCGGCATCCGCGAGGTCCCGAAGAAGCCGCTTCATCTTCAGCGCTGCTTCCGCTGCTTACTGACGGGGCACCTGGCGCGAGATTGTCGTGCCCCCACTGACCGGTCGGGTCAGTGCCTGCAGTGTGGCGAGGTAGGCCACCGCATCAGCCAGTGCACCGCGGCGGCTAAGTGCATATTCTGCCAGGGGCCCCATCGCGTGGGCCATTCATCGTGCCCCCAGAACTTGCAATGGCGGGCGTAATGCGGGTGATGCAGGCCAACCTGGGTGGTGGACGCATCGCCCAGGACCTGGCCTTGCAGACAGCCCGCACAAAGCGGGCCGACGTGCTGTTGCTGTCGGAGGTTTACCGGCCTCCAGATGGTAGCGGTAACTGGGCGGTCGACTCGTCGGGGGGAGCAGCTGTGGTGGCGACCGGCCACCTCCCTATCCAGCGGGTCTGGCGCTGTGCCATGCCCGGATTGGCAGCAGCGCAGATCGGAGGGGTGGTTTACATCAGCTGCTACGCCCCTCCGCGTCTCAACACCAGCGAGTTCGAGCAGTTACTGGAGGCGGTGGAGTTGGAGGCCCAACCTCACCCGCGTATCGTCTTGGCAGGCGATTTTAACGCCTGGAACGAGGAGTGGGGCAGCCAGCGTTCTACCTGGCGCGGTGAAGAGCTGCTTGATACCGTCAGGCAGCTGGGCCTTGTGGTCCTGAACCAAGGCTCGGTCCCGACGTTCGTGGGCAACGGAGTCGCCACTCCCAGTGTCGTGGATGTGTCTTTTGCGAGCACATCCATCGCTCGTCCGGACACTTGGGAGGTGGCAGTGGACACCGCTGCGTGCCACTACACGGCATCGGACCATCGGTATATTTTCTTCACCGTGGGGCCTCCAACTCGTGACCAGCAGCAGCGACAACAGCAGCAGCACCAGCACCAGCAGCAGCAGCAGCAGCAGCAGCAGCAGCAGCACCAGCACCAGCAGCAGCAGCAGCAGCAGCAGCAGCAGCAGCAGCAACAGCAGCAGCAGCAGCAGCAACAGCAGCAGCAGCAGCATCATCGTCAGCGGGGACAGGGGTCCTCAACGTCGTCCACCACTTTCCGGCACGCTGGCCGTAGATGGAAGACGACGCAGTTTTCGGTCGAGGCATTCACAGCCGCACTCCAGACGGCCGGATTCCCGGAGCGAGCCGTGAGCCAGGAGGGGATGGTTGCCGCCATGTTCGATGCATGCGACGACACGATGGAGCGCGTCACCGTGTCACATCGTGACCCCCATCGCGACCTCTTCTGGTGGACCCCGGAGATTCTGCGTCTTCGGGAGGAGTGTGCGGCTGTGCACGAGAGAATGCTTCGTACGACCGATCTGCAGGAGCGCAGTGCCGTGGCCGCACATCATCGGTCGGCGAGGAGAGCGGTGGAGAAGGCTGTCCGGGCCAGCAAGCGTGCACAGCTTGATGAGCTGATACAACAGGCGGAGACCAATGAGTTTGGGGCCGGTTACCGGGTGGTAATGTCTCGCCTTCGTGGCAGCTTTGTGCCACCGGAGACAGACCGTGCCGTACTGGAACAGATTGCCAACGATCTGTTTCCAACTCATCCGCCTGTTGTCTGGCCGGACTCCGAATTGCCGAGTACGGACACCGAGGAGCAGAGGACATCGCTGACCCCCGTTACTGCGGACGAGCTGCTTAGCATCGTGGGAACAATGGCGAACAGGAAAGCGCCTGGATTGGACGGTATCCCCAATGCTGCGGTTAAGACGGCAATTAGGAAGTACCCGGAGGTTTTCGTCCGTTTGTACCAGGACTGCCTGGACCGGGGTGCGTTTCCAGCGCCCTGGAAGAGGCAGCGCTTGGTGCTGCTGCCAAAGCCTGGCAAACCTCCTGGGGAAAGCTCCTCCTACCGGCCGCTGTGCATGCTTGATGCACTCGGCAAGGTGTTGGAGCGCCTAATCCTTAACCGGCTGAACGAGTTCCTGGAGGAACCAGATGCGGAACGATTATCGGACGAACAGTACGGATTCCGGCGGGGCAGATCCACCATCAGTGCGATCCAGCGTGTTGTCGAAGCGGGCAGGAAGGCCATGTCCTTTCATCGTACCAATGCCCGAGACAAGCGCTGCCTGATGGTGGTTGCCCTGGACATCCGCAACGCGTTCAACTCTGCGCCTTGGCAGGCCATCGCCAGCGCGTTGAGGGACAAGGGGGTACCGTCGTCGCTGCAGAGGATGCTGAAAAGCTACTTCGAGGATCGGCGACTGGTTATCGACACCAGCGAGGGCCCCGTCGAGCGCAGCATCAGCGCGGGAGTTCCACAGGGTTCCATATTGGGACCCACGCTGTGGAACGTGCTGTATGACGGGGTCCTGGGTGTCCAGTTGCCTGAGGGGGCCGAGGTTATTGGCTACGCCGATGACCTTGTAGTCTTGGTCCCCGCAACGACACCCCAAGCCGCTTCCTCAACTGCTGAACGCGCCATCGCGGCGATCACGACCTGGCTGGACCGGAACCGTCTTTCGTTGGCTCCGGAGAAGACGGAAATGACGCTCATCTCCACCCTGAAGCGTCATCCGGTCGTCAGCATCAACATCGGGGGAGTGGTCGTGCAATCCCAGCGCTCCATCCGCTATCTTGGAGTATGGTTGCACGACCACCTGTCATGGTTGCCGCACGTTCAGCAGGTTGCAGCGAAGGCCATGAGGGTTGCGGAAGCCATCACGCGCCTCATGCCGAACCACAGTGGCCCGAAATCGTCACGTGCCCGACTACTGGCGGCCGTTGCGGACTCCATCCTTCGCT
>NW_026060538.1:0-5000 GCF_943734695.1 Anopheles maculipalpis | reverse complement strand
GCGGGGGTTTCATCCCTGGTTGATACTGGAGGTCGAACCGTTGCGTCTTGTCGCGCGCCCGTTCATCGCTCACCAATTGTACCTCACCAATGTCTTCTATTAGCACTCTCACTTTCAGCGCCCACGGTCCCGTCAGGTTGCGGGTCCGAGCACGCCATGCTGCGACAGCCCATCGCTTGTGGATGGGACAGTCAGTTTGGTAGGAGAATATAGATAACTTGGTAGGCACTCAAGGATGTGTGCATCGGTCGGGTTTAAACGTCCGATGCGCAATATGCGTTCAACGTGTCGGTGTTCATGTGTCCTGCAGTTCACATTCTGACGCGCATTTAGCTGCGGTCTTCATCGATCCATGAGCCGAGTGATCCCCTGCCTAGGGTTTTGTTTCTCTTTGTGTTTGCCTTCCTCTTTATATTGTCTGCCCCTGAATAACATGATGCGCTGACCACCGCGGACAGACATACCTAGCACGACTTTGTAAGACCATCGATGGATACCGTCCCTTGTTGTTAGTTGACATGGAAACACTTTGAGTCCTTGGCGTGTTTCATGTGTTATTTCTTGCTCCATCTTGCTTGAACCAATGTCTTATTAGCGTGTTTTGATATGCTGGCCATTGAGACAGCGCATCTATAAGCTCCACTCGTGAGTGGTGCCCTTCCGTCAAAATTCCATTTGTTGCACCAAACAGTCCACACAGTGTAGCTGCAAACATGGGCCATGATCATCACATGATGAAATATCACCCACTGGCATGTTACCTGACTTGGTGCGGGTAACGCTACGTGAACTATAGATGTGCGCGTCAGTTTTGAGCCGACGATGCATTTGCTACTTTAAGCGGGTGATCGGTAATGATCCTTCCGCAGGTTCACCTACGGAAACCTTGTTACGACTTTTACTTCCTCTAAATCATCAAGTTCGGTCAACTTCGGCCGTGCCAACTGCAGCTCACGAAGGAACCGCGGAAGGTATGCCTCCAGAGACCTCACTAAATAATCCATCGGTAGTAGCGACGGGCGGTGTGTACAAAGGGCAGGGACGTAATCAGCGCTAGCTAATGACTAGCACTTACTAGAAATTCCAGGTTCATGGGGACCGTTGCAGTCCCCAATCCCAACTAAATGAGCATTTGGGTGATTTCCCGTTCCTCTCGGAATGGGGGCGCCAATTGGCGAGAACACGCTGCTGCCCACATTGTAGCACGCGTGCAGCCCAGAACATCTAAGGGCATCACGGACCTGTTATCGCTCAATCTCACCTTGCTAAACACAAGTTGTCCCGCTAAGCAGGGCAAACTAGTGCGACGACCGCCCGTGAAGGCGCCGCCGCCCCGTAACGTCAGGTGTGCCCGGAGGCACACTGCTGACAGCGTTCTAGTTAGCTTGTTTGAGTCGCGTTCGTTATCGGAATTAACCAGACAAATCATTCCACGAACTAAGAACGGCCATGCACCACTACCCTTAAGTTTGAGAAAGAGCTCTTAATCTGTCTTACCTCGATAAGTTCGGACCTGGTAAATTTTCCCGTGTTGAGTCAAATTAAGCCGCAAGCTCCACTTCGTTTTTTTTTTTTATCAAACATGTACGTGTTTATTAACGAATTATAACAGAAATACAAAAGGTTACAAAACACGCACTAACACCCTAGCCGGCGGCCTTCCCAAACGGGCGTAACCGTCGGCCGTAATGCGTCCTGACCCAAACACGCGCATGGGCCAGGCGCTCCTCCTATTATTTAACTTTTCTCCTTAATATATATTTATTTTTATTTTACATTAATAAAGGCCCGTTGGCCACGAAAATTAACGCGCGGATGTCTCCGCCTCTGTAGTGGCAGCCTCTGCGTCCTCTGACATCACGCCACGTCTGCGATCGGCATCGTCTGTCCGCCGCCGTTGACGAAGCGCTTGTTGTTGGGCCAATCTACTCGCCGTGCTCCCTGACGAGTGATTGGCCGTTGTCGTCCCCTGAGGCCGTTGGTGCCGAAACGTCCTCGGTATCAGCCTGCTCCGGTTGATTGAAGGCGGTTGATTGGTGACTCCACTCAATCGATCGGTTGATAGGTTGCGGCGGCGATCGGCTTCTGCGTGTCGCCTCGCTCGCTCCCGTTCACGCCGATTTGCCCGTCTCCTTTCTACCTCCTCCGCAGTCGGTGGCTCCCTGTCTCGGCGCAGTCTCCCCGGACGAACGGATGGGAGTGTACCCGCTCGCATGCGTTCGCGATACGCCCGCTGCTGCTGGTTTCGCCTCAGCCGTCTACGAAGGAGGACTTCGGCTGAGGGCGGACCAGCGTTGCGTACTATTCTCCTTGCTGAGGCTACCATAGGACGCGATATGGCAACCCCTTCGTCCGGGTTGATTGTAGCCAGCCGCTCGTTCCTCTCTCGACGCCGTCTCCGCTGTCCCTCGTTATGCCGCTCGCGACGGGCCTGTCGTCGTGCTGCTTCCTCCCGTTGCGCGGCTGTGTGGATGTCAGCCATGACCGCCACGTTCTCCGTAGCCTGGTGCTCCAGCCAGCGTAGCTGCAAGAAGCGGCATACTCGCCGTGCCGCTTCCGCTGCTGACTGCCAAGCCTCCGGACTGGTCAACATCCACGGCACCAACCGTTCGGGGGTAACTGCCTCGCCCTCCTCGTCGACCAGCTGTTGGGTTCTCACATCCGCGAACCGTGGGCACACGAACATAACGTGCTCAGCCGACTCGACCACGTTGTCGGCGCAGAATGGGCAGGTCGGGGCAGAGACGAAACCCATGGCGTGCAAGTACTCTCGGAAGAAGCCGTGTCCCGAGAGCACCTGACTCAGGTGGAAATCAACCTCGCCATGTTTCCGACCTACCCAGGCAGTTATGTTCGGCAGGATGCGATGTGCCCAGCGTACGAAACGGCTCGCCGATGGAAGTGCGGCCTCCTCGTCCCATGATGTCTGCCACATCGCCATGGTCGCCGAACGCTCGAGCCTTTTGATCACCTCCTTGTCGATCATCACTCCCCTTCTCAAAGCGTCCTGGTTCCTCTTGTGTCGACGGGCCATCTCCAAAACTTGGAGGTGAAGCGGAATCAGCCCCGCCAATACCACCATCGTCGTGTATTTGACGGTTCTGAAGGTTCTCGCCACTCCCTTCGCCAAAGGCCGTTGCAGCTGCTCCAGTTTCCGTCGACACCACTGGAGCTTCACCGCCTCCGCCCAGATGGGTGCCGCGTATCTGACGATGGAGTCCGCAATCCCCGCCAGCAGCCTGCGTTTCGCCATCCCCAGTCCGGCATGGTTTGGCATCATGCCGGTGGCCAGCTTCACCACACGGAGTGCCTTCGTCGTGGCCTTCTCGACGTGTGGCTTCCACGATAGGTGGTCGTGAAGCTGAACCCCGAGGTAGCGAATTGCAGGCTTGGATCGCACCTCCACTCCGTTGATGGATACGGGCACCTCTGGGTGGCCCCTTCTGAGACTGGAGATGAGAACAATCTCCGTCTTCTCAGGGGCCAACTGCAGCCGATGTCGCTCCATCCAACCCGAAACCGCTGTAACCGCCTCCTCCGCTACTCCAGCCGCCTCCTCCGGTGTGCACCCTCTCGCCAGTACTGCTAAATCGTCGGCAAAGCCGATGATCGTTGCTCCTTCGGGCAGCTGCACACTCAACACGCCGTCGTACAAGATGTTCCACAGAGTGGGACCGAGGATGGATCCCTGTGGAACTCCTGCCGTTACTCGACGTGTTACCGGGCCGGAGCTCGTGTCGTACGTGAGCTCACGGTCCCGGAAGTACTCCTGCAGGATGCGGCGCAGTCCTGCTGGTACTCCCTTTGCGTGCAGCGCCTCCGCGATGGCCTGCCAGTCCGCCGAGTTGAACGCATTGCGCACGTCCAGCGCAACGACGAGTAGACAGCGCTTGTCGCGCCGGTTAGTGCGTCCAAAGCTCATGGCAGATCTGGCAGCCTCGACCACCAGTTCAACCGCCTGAAGGGTGGAGCGACCACATCGGAAGCCGAATTGACGCTCGGAAAGCATCGGCTCCGTTGGTCTCTCGATGTGGTCGTTAAGGCGGTTCAGCAGTACTCGCTCGAACACCTTTCCAGGTGTATCCAGTAGCATCACTGGTCGCACGGATGACGGCTCGCCTGGCGGTTTCCCCGGTTTGGGGATGAGGACGAGTTTCGCCTTCTTCCACTGGTCCGGGAAGCGGCCCGCATCCAACAGCTCCTGGTATAACCGTACAAACGTCGACGGGTACGCCCGGATGGCTGCCGTGAGGGCAGCATTGGGCAGTCCGTCCAATCCGGGCGCCTTCCTAGGGTTCAGGCCGGCCGCGATGTCGAGCAACTCCTGCTCAGTAACCGACCTGATACCGACGCCGTCCGGCTCGATGATGGGCCATTCGACTGGGGGATGGTCCGGGCAGAGAGCGTCCACGATTCGTCCTAGCGTGGACGGATCGCTCTCTCTTGCCACACGGCTGCCACATAGCCGTTTGAGCGCTTCCCCCAGCCACCGACCTGTCTCGTCGTCCTCCAGCTGCTGAATGGATTCAGCGTACCGCTCCTTCTTGCTGGCCAAGATGGCTGACGTCAGCCTACGGCGGGCGTCCTGATGGTGCTCGACGGCCTCGGAGTGGGCCACGCTGCCAGCCAATGCGCCAGATGTCCTTTCCCAGGCCAGGCGGCACTCCTCGCGTAGTCGGCCAATTTCCGGCGTCCACCAATACGCCGGTTTTCCGGTGTGGCCGACTACAGGAGAGACTTCCGCCATAGTCTCACTGCACGCCCGGCTCAGGATGCGCGTGAGGCTTTCCGGATCTGTGGCCCTCTCCGAGAAACGAGCTGCCTGCAACGCCAGGCGATACAGCTCGCCGTCAAACTGGCGCGTTTGCCATCTTCGGCCAGCCGCTCGTACTGCCGGTGCTGCCTCCCTCGTTGCTCGCCGACTGATGGCTGTCGGCCGGTCTCCAACTGCGAAGCGGATGTAGCGATGGTCGCTGTACGAGTAAGCCCGCAACAGCCTC
>NW_026060537.1:10000-28447 GCF_943734695.1 Anopheles maculipalpis | reverse complement strand
CGGTTTGCACCCAAGTCCCGAACTTAGAGATATTTTTGGTTTCGGACCAACCAATTCGACTTGCCTTCATCTCTTGTTAGGTTTATAATATCAATACTCGAACTTATATGCATGTTCAGGGACATCATATTCACTTTCGGTTTGTACCCAAGTCCCGAACTTAGAGACATTTTTGGTTTCGGACCAACCAATTCGACTTGCCTTCATCTCTTGTTAGGTTTATAATATCAATACTCGAACTTATATGCATGTTCAGGGACATCATTTTAACTTTCGGTTTGCGCACAAGTCCCGAACTTAGTGATATTTTTGGTTTCCGACCAACCAATTCGACTTGCCTTCATCTCTTGTTAGGTTTATAATATCAATACTCGAACTTATATGCATGTTCAGGGACATCATTTTAACTTTCGGTTTGCTCCCAAGTCCCGAACTTAGAGATATTTTTGGTTTCTCACCAACCAAATCGACTTGCCTTCATCTCTTGTTAGGTTTATAATATCAATACTCGAACTTATATGCATGTTCAGGGACATCATTTTAACTTTCGGTTTGTACCCAAGTCCCGAACTTAGTGATATTTTTGGTTTCGGACCAACCAATTCGACTTGCCTTCATCTCTTGTTAGGTTTATAATATCAATACTCGAACTTATATGCATGTTCAGGGACATCATTTTAACTTTCGGTTTGCTCCCAAGTCCCGAACTTAGAGATATTTTTGGTTTCGGACCAACCAATTCGACTTGCCTTCATCTCTTGTTAGGTTTATAATATCAATACTCGAACTTATATGCATGTTCAGGGACATCATATTAACTTTCGGTTTGTACCCAAGTCCCGAACTTAGTGATATTTTTGGTTTCCGACCAACCAATTCGACTTGCCTTCATCTCTTGTTAGGTTTATAATATCAATACTCGAACTTATATGCATGTTCAGGGACATCATTTTAACTTTCGGTTTGTACCCAAGTCCCGAACTTAGTGATATTTTTGGTTTCTCACCAACCAAATCGACTTGCCTTCATCTCTTGTTAGGTTTATAATATCAATACTCGAACTTATATGCATGTTCAGGGACATCATTTTAACTTTCGGTTTGTACCCAAGTCCCGAACTTAGTGATATTTTTGGTTTCTCACCAACCAAATCGACTTGCCTTCATCTCTTGTTAGGTTTATAATATCAATACTCGAACTTATATGCATGTTCAGGGACATCATTCTAACTTTCGGTTTGTACCCAAGTCCCGAACTTAGTGATATTTTTGGTTTCCGACCAACCAATTCGACTTGCCTTCATCTCTTGTTAGGTTTATAATATCAATACTCGAACTTATATGCATGTTCAGGGACATCATATTAACTTTTGGTTTGCGCACAAGTCCCGAACTTAGAGATATTTTTGGTTTCTTACTTACCAATTCGACTTGCCTTCATCTCTTGTTAGGTTTATAATATCAATACTCGAACTTATATGCATGTTCAGGGACATCATTTTAACTTTCGGTTTGTACCCAAGTCCCGAACTTAGTGATATTTTTGGTTTCTCACCAACCAAATCGACTTGCCTTCATCTCTTGTTAGGTTTATAATATCAATACTCGAACTTATATGCATGTTCAGGGACATCATTTTAACTTTCGGTTTGTACCCAAGTCCCGAACTTAGTGATATTTTTGGTTTCGGACCAACCAATTCGACTTGCCTTCATCTCTTGTTAGGTTTATAATATCAATACTCGAACTTATATGCATGTTCAGGGACATCATTTTAACTTTCGGTTTGCACCCAAGTCCCGAACTTAGAGATATTTTTGGTTTCGGACCAACCAATTCGACTTGCCTTCATCTCTTGTTAGGTTTATAATATCAATACTCGAACTTATATGCATGTTCAGGGACATCATTCTAACTTTCGGTTTGTACCCAAGTCCCGAACTTAGTGATATTTTTGGTTTCCGACCAACCAATTCGACTTGCCTTCATCTCTTGTTAGGTTTATAATATCAATACTCGAACTTATATGCATGTTCAGGGACATCATATTAACTTTTGGTTTGCGCACAAGTCCCGAACTTAGAGATATTTTTGGTTTCTTACTTACCAATTCGACTTGCCTTCATCTCTTGTTAGGTTTATAATATCAATACTCGAACTTATGTGCATGTTCAGGGACATCATTTTAACTTTCGGTTTGTACCCAAGTCCCGAACTTAGTGATATTTTTGGTTTCTCACCAACCAATTCGACTTGCCTTCATCTCTTGTTAGGTTTATAATATCAATACTCGAACTTATATGCATGTTCAGGGACATCATATTAACTTTCGGTTTGTACCCAAGTCCCGAACTTAGTGATATTTTTGGTTTCCGACCAACCAATTCGACTTGCCTTCATCTCTTGTTAGGTTTATAATATCAATACTCGAACTTATATGCATGTTCAGGGACATCATTTTAACTTTCGGTTTGCACCCAAGTCCCGAACTTAGAGATATTTTTGGTTTCGGACCAACCAATTCGACTTGCCTTCATCTCTTGTTAGGTTTATAATATCAATACTCGAACTTATATGCATGTTCAGGGACATCATATTCACTTTCGGTTTGTACCCAAGTCCCGAACTTAGAGACATTTTTGGTTTCGGACCAACCAATTCGACTTGCCTTCATCTCTTGTTAGGTTTATAATATCAATACTCGAACTTATATGCATGTTCAGGGACATCATTTTAACTTTCGGTTTGCGCACAAGTCCCGAACTTAGTGATATTTTTGGTTTCCGACCAACCAATTCGACTTGCCTTCATCTCTTGTTAGGTTTATAATATCAATACTCGAACTTATATGCATGTTCAGGGACATCATTTTAACTTTCGGTTTGCTCCCAAGTCCCGAACTTAGAGATATTTTTGGTTTCGGACCAACCAATTCGACTTGCCTTCATCTCTTGTTAGGTTTATAATATCAATACTCGAACTTATATGCATGTTCAGGGACATCATATTAACTTTCGGTTTGCGCACAAGTCCCGAACTTAGAGATATTTTTGGTTTCGGACCAACCAATTCGACTTGCCTTCATCTCTTGTTAGGTTTATAATATCAATACTCGAACTTATATGCATGTTCAGGGACATCATTTTAACTTTCGGTTTGTACCCAAGTCCCGAACTTAGTGATATTTTTGGTTTCTCACCAACCAAATCGACTTGCCTTCATCTCTTGTTAGGTTTATAATATCAATACTCGAACTTATATGCATGTTCAGGGACATCATTTTAACTTTCGGTTTGTACCCAAGTCCCGAACTTAGTGATATTTTTGGTTTCTCACCAACCAAATCGACTTGCCTTCATCTCTTGTTAGGTTTATAATATCAATACTCGAACTTATATGCATGTTCAGGGACATCATTCTAACTTTCGGTTTGTACCCAAGTCCCGAACTTAGTGATATTTTTGGTTTCGGACCAACCAATTCGACTTGCCTTCATCTCTTGTTAGGTTTATAATATCAATACTCGAACTTATATGCATGTTCAGGGACATCATATTAACTTTTGGTTTGCGCACAAGTCCCGAACTTAGAGATATTTTTGGTTTCTTACTTACCAATTCGACTTGCCTTCATCTCTTGTTAGGTTTATAATATCAATACTCGAACTTATGTGCATGTTCAGGGACATCATTTTAACTTTCGGTTTGTACCCAAGTCCCGAACTTAGTGATATTTTTGGTTTCTCACCAACCAATTCGACTTGCCTTCATCTCTTGTTAGGTTTATAATATCAATACTCGAACTTATATGCATGTTCAGGGACATCATATTAACTTTCGGTTTGTACCCAAGTCCCGAACTTAGTGATATTTTTGGTTTCCGACCAACCAATTCGACTTGCCTTCATCTCTTGTTAGGTTTATAATATCAATACTCGAACTTATATGCATGTTCAGGGACATCATTTTAACTTTCGGTTTGCACCCAAGTCCCGAACTTAGTGATATTTTTGGTTTCCGACCAACCAATTCGACTTGCCTTCATCTCTTGTTAGGTTTATAATATCAATACTCGAACTTATATGCATGTTCAGGGACATCATTTTAACTTTCGGTTTGCACCCAAGTCCCGAACTTAGAGATATT
The DNA here is from genome assembly GCF_943734695.1 of Anopheles maculipalpis. Lineage (NCBI taxonomy): Eukaryota > Metazoa > Arthropoda > Insecta > Diptera > Culicidae > Anopheles > Anopheles maculipalpis. Next base: position 24,303 of record NW_026060537.1, on the reverse strand, counting down.
TTTGGTTTCGGACCAACCAATTCGACTTGCCTTCATCTCTTGTTAGGTTTATAATATCAATACTCGAACTTATATGCATGTTCAGGGACATCATATTAACTTTTGGTTTGCGCACAAGTCCCGAACTTAGAGATATTTTTGGTTTCTTACTTACCAATTCGACTTGCCTTCATCTCTTGTTAGGTTTATAATATCAATACTCGAACTTATATGCATGTTCAGGGACATCATTTTAACTTTCGGTTTGCACCCAAGTCCCGAACTTAGAGATATTTTTGGTTTCGGACCAACCAATTCGACTTGCCTTCATCTCTTGTTAGGTTTATAATATCAATACTCGAACTTATATGCATGTTCAGGGACATCATTCTAACTTTCGGTTTGTACCCAAGTCCCGAACTTAGTGATATTTTTGGTTTCCGACCAACCAATTCGACTTGCCTTCATCTCTTGTTAGGTTTATAATATCAATACTCGAACTTATATGCATGTTCAGGGACATCATATTAACTTTTGGTTTGCGCACAAGTCCCGAACTTAGAGATATTTTTGGTTTCTTACTTACCAATTCGACTTGCCTTCATCTCTTGTTAGGTTTATAATATCAATACTCGAACTTATGTGCATGTTCAGGGACATCATTTTAACTTTCGGTTTGTACCCAAGTCCCGAACTTAGAGATATTTTTGGTTTCTCACCAACCAATTCGACTTGCCTTCATCTCTTGTTAGGTTTATAATATCAATACTCGAACTTATATGCATGTTCAGGGACATCATATTAACTTTCGGTTTGTACCCAAGTCCCGAACTTAGTGATATTTTTGGTTTCCGACCAACCAATTCGACTTGCCTTCATCTCTTGTTAGGTTTATAATATCAATACTCGAACTTATATGCATGTTCAGGGACATCATTTTAACTTTCGGTTTGCACCCAAGTCCCGAACTTAGTGATATTTTTGGTTTCCGACCAACCAATTCGACTTGCCTTCATCTCTTGTTAGGTTTATAATATCAATACTCGAACTTATATGCATGTTCAGGGACATCATTTTAACTTTCGGTTTGCACCCAAGTCCCGAACTTAGAGATATTTTTGGTTTCGGACCAACCAATTCGACTTGCCTTCATCTCTTGTTAGGTTTATAATATCAATACTCGAACTTATATGCATGTTCAGGGACATCATATTAACTTTCGGTTTGTACCCAAGTCCCGAACTTAGTGATATTTTTGGTTTCTCACCAACCAAATCGACTTGCCTTCATCTCTTGTTAGGTTTATAATATCAATACTCGAACTTATATGCATGTTCAGGGACATCATTTTAACTTTCGGTTTGTACCCAAGTCCCGAACTTAGAGATATTTTTGGTTTTGGACCAACCAATTCGACTTGCCTTCATCTCTTGTTAGGTTTATAATATCAATACTCGAACTTATATGCATGTTCAGGGACATCATATTAACTTTTGGTTTGCGCACAAGTCCCGAACTTAGAGATATTTTTGGTTTCTTACTTACCAATTCGACTTGCCTTCATCTCTTGTTAGGTTTATAATATCAATACTCGAACTTATGTGCATGTTCAGGGACATCATTTTAACTTTCGGTTTGTACCCAAGTCCCGAACTTAGTGATATATTTGGTTTCTCACCAACCAATTCGACTTGCCTTCATCTCTTGTTAGGTTTATAATATCAATACTCGAACTTATATGCATGTTCAGGGACATCATATTAACTTTCGGTTTGTACCCAAGTCCCGAACTTAGTGATATTTTTGGTTTCCGACCAACCAATTCGACTTGCCTTCATCTCTTGTTAGGTTTATAATATCAATACTCGAACTTATATGCATGTTCAGGGACATCATTTTAACTTTCGGTTTGCACCCAAGTCCCGAACTTAGAGATATTTTTGGTTTCTTACTTACCAATTCGACTTGCCTTCATCTCTTGTTAGGTTTATAATATCAATACTCGAACTTATATGCATGTTCAGGGACATCATTTTAACTTTCGGTTTGCACCCAAGTCCCGAACTTAGAGATATTTTTGGTTTCGGACCAACCAATTCGACTTGCCTTCATCTCTTGTTAGGTTTATAATATCAATACTCGAACTTATATGCATGTTCAGGGACATCATATTAACTTTCGGTTTGTACCCAAGTCCCGAACTTAGTGATATTTTTGGTTTCCGACCAACCAATTCGACTTGCCTTCATCTCTTGTTAGGTTTATAATATCAATACTCGAACTTATATGCATGTTCAGGGACATCATATTAACTTTTGGTTTGCGCACAAGTCCCGAACTTAGAGATATTTTTGGTTTCTTACTTACCAATTCGACTTGCCTTCATCTCTTGTTAGGTTTATAATATCAATACTCGAACTTATGTGCATGTTCAGGGACATCATTTTAACTTTCGGTTTGTACCCAAGTCCCGAACTTAGTGATATTTTTGGTTTCTCGCCAACCAATTCGACTTGCCTTCATCTCTTGTTAGGTTTATAATATCAATACTCGAACTTATATACATGTTCAGGGACATCATATTAACTTTCGGTTTGTACCCAAGTCCCGAACTTAGTGATATTTTTGGTTTCCGACCAACCAATTCGACTTGCCTTCATCTCTTGTTAGGTTTATAATATCAATACTCGAACTTATATGCATGTTCAGGGACATCATTTTAACTTTCGGTTTGCACCCAAGTCCCGAACTTAGTGATATTTTTGGTTTCCGACCAACCAATTCGACTTGCCTTCATCTCTTGTTAGGTTTATAATATCAATACTCGAACTTATATGCATGTTCAGGGACATCATTTTAACTTTCGGTTTGCACCCAAGTCCCGAACTTAGAGATATTTTTGGTTTCGGACCAACCAATTCGACTTGCCTTCATCTCTTGTTAGGTTTATAATATCAATACTCGAACTTATATGCATGTTCAGGGACATCATATTAACTTTTGGTTTGCGCACAAGTCCCGAACTTAGAGATATTTTTGGTTTCTTACTTACCAATTCGACTTGCCTTCATCTCTTGTTAGGTTTATAATATCAATACTCGAACTTATATGCATGTTCAGGGACATCATTTTAACTTTCGGTTTGCACCCAAGTCCCGAACTTAGAGATATTTTTGGTTTCGGACCAACCAATTCGACTTGCCTTCATCTCTTGTTAGGTTTATAATATCAATACTCGAACTTATATGCATGTTCAGGGACATCATATTAACTTTCGGTTTGTACCCAAGTCCCGAACTTAGTGATATTTTTGGTTTCCGACCAACCAATTCGACTTGCCTTCATCTCTTGTTAGGTTTATAATATCAATACTCGAACTTATATGCATGTTCAGGGACATCATATTAACTTTTGGTTTGCGCACAAGTCCCGAACTTAGAGATATTTTTGGTTTCTTACTTACCAATTCGACTTGCCTTCATCTCTTGTTAGGTTTATAATATCAATACTCGAACTTATGTGCATGTTCAGGGACATCATTTTAACTTTCGGTTTGTACCCAAGTCCCGAACTTAGTGATATTTTTGGTTTCTCACCAACCAATTCGACTTGCCTTCATCTCTTGTTAGGTTTATAATATCAATACTCGAACTTATATACATGTTCAGGGACATCATATTAACTTTCGGTTTGTACCCAAGTCCCGAACTTAGTGATATTTTTGGTTTCCGACCAACCAATTCGACTTGCCTTCATCTCTTGTTAGGTTTATAATATCAATACTCGAACTTATATGCATGTTCAGGGACATCATTTTAACTTTCGGTTTGCACCCAAGTCCCGAACTTAGTGATATTTTTGGTTTCCGACCAACCAATTCGACTTGCCTTCATCTCTTGTTAGGTTTATAATATCAATACTCGAACTTATATGCATGTTCAGGGACATCATTTTAACTTTCGGTTTGCACCCAAGTCCCGAACTTAGAGATATTTTTGGTTTCGGACCAACCAATTCGACTTGCCTTCATCTCTTGTTAGGTTTATAATATCAATACTCGAACTTATATGCATGTTCAGGGACATCATATTAACTTTTGGTTTGCGCACAAGTCCCGAACTTAGAGATATTTTTGGTTTCTTACTTACCAATTCGACTTGCCTTCATCTCTTGTTAGGTTTATAATATCAATACTCGAACTTATATGCATGTTCAGGGACATCATTTTAACTTTCGGTTTGCACCCAAGTCCCGAACTTAGAGATATTTTTGGTTTCGGACCAACCAATTCGACTTGCCTTCATCTCTTGTTAGGTTTATAATATCAATACTCGAACTTATATGCATGTTCAGGGACATCATATTAACTTTTGGTTTGCGCACAAGTCCCGAACTTAGAGATATTTTTGGTTTCTTACTTACCAATTCGACTTGCCTTCATCTCTTGTTAGGTTTATAATATCAATACTCGAACTTATGTGCATGTTCAGGGACATCATTTTAACTTTCGGTTTGCACCCAAGTCCCGAACTTAGAGATATTTTTGGTTTCGGACCAACCAATTCGACTTGCCTTCATCTCTTGTTAGGTTTATAATATCAATACTCGAACTTATATGCATGTTCAGGGACATCATTCTAACTTTCGGTTTGTACCCAAGTCCCGAACTTAGTGATATTTTTGGTTTCCGACCAACCAATTCGACTTGCCTTCATCTCTTGTTAGGTTTATAATATCAATACTCGAACTTATATGCATGTTCAGGGACATCATATTAACTTTTGGTTTGCGCACAAGTCCCGAACTTAGAGATATTTTTGGTTTCTTACTTACCAATTCGACTTGCCTTCATCTCTTGTTAGGTTTATAATATCAATACTCGAACTTATGTGCATGTTCAGGGACATCATTTTAACTTTCGGTTTGTACCCAAGTCCCGAACTTAGTGATATTTTTGGTTTCTCACCAACCAATTCGACTTGCCTTCATCTCTTGTTAGGTTTATAATATCAATACTCGAACTTATATGCATGTTCAGGGACATCATATTAACTTTCGGTTTGTACCCAAGTCCCGAACTTAGTGATATTTTTGGTTTCCGACCAACCAATTCGACTTGCCTTCATCTCTTGTTAGGTTTATAATATCAATACTCGAACTTATATGCATGTTCAGGGACATCATATTAACTTTCGGTTTGTACCCAAGTCCCGAACTTAGTGATATTTTTGGTTTCCGACCAACCAATTCGACTTGCCTTCATCTCTTGTTAGGTTTATAATATCAATACTCGAACTTATATGCATGTTCAGGGACATCATTTTAACTTTCGGTTTGCACCCAAGTCCCGAACTTAGTGATATTTTTGGTTTCCGACCAACCAATTCGACTTGCCTTCATCTCTTGTTAGGTTTATAATATCAATACTCGAACTTATATGCATGTTCAGGGACATCATTTTAACTTTCGGTTTGCACCCAAGTCCCGAACTTAGAGATATTTTTGGTTTCGGACCAACCAATTCGACTTGCCTTCATCTCTTGTTAGGTTTATAATATCAATACTCGAACTTATATGCATGTTCAGGGACATCATTCTAACTTTCGGTTTGTACCCAAGTCCCGAACTTAGTGATATTTTTGGTTTCCGACCAACCAATTCGACTTGCCTTCATCTCTTGTTAGGTTTATAATATCAATACTCGAACTTATATGCATGTTCAGGGACATCATTCTAACTTTCGGTTTGTACCCAAGTCCCGAACTTAGTGATATTTTTGGTTTCCGACCAACCAATTCGACTTGCCTTCATCTCTTGTTAGGTTTATAATATCAATACTCGAACTTATATGCATGTTCAGGGACATCATATTAACTTTTGGTTTGCGCACAAGTCCCGAACTTAGTGATATTTTTGGTTTCTTACCAACCAATTCGACTTGCCTTCATCTCTTGTTAGGTTTATAATATCAATACTCGAACTTATGTGCATGTTCAGGGACATCATTTTAACTTTCGGTTTGTACCCAAGTCCCGAACTTAGTGATATTTTTGGTTTCTCACCAACCAAATCGACTTGCCTTCATCTCTTGTTAGGTTTATAATATCAATACTCGAACTTATATGCATGTTCAGGGACATCATTTTAACTTTCGGTTTGTACCCAAGTCCCGAACTTAGTGATATTTTTGGTTTCGGACCAACCAATTCGACTTGCCTTCATCTCTTGTTAGGTTTATAATATCAATACTCGAACTTATATGCATGTTCAGGGACATCATTTTAACTTTCGGTTTGCACCCAAGTCCCGAACTTAGAGATATTTTTGGTTTCGGACCAACCAATTCGACTTGCCTTCATCTCTTGTTAGGTTTATAATATCAATACTCGAACTTATATGCATGTTCAGGGACATCATTCTAACTTTCGGTTTGTACCCAAGTCCCGAACTTAGTGATATTTTTGGTTTCCGACCAACCAATTCGACTTGCCTTCATCTCTTGTTAGGTTTATAATATCAATACTCGAACTTATATGCATGTTCAGGGACATCATATTAACTTTTGGTTTGCGCACAAGTCCCGAACTCAGAGATATTTTTGGTTTCCGACCAACCAATTCGACTTGCCTTCATCTCTTGTTAGGTTTATAATATCAATACTCGAACTTATATGCATGTTCAGGGACATCATTTTAACTTTCGGTTTGCACCCAAGTCCCGAACTTAGAGATATTTTTGGTTTCGGACCAACCAATTCGACTTGCCTTCATCTCTTGTTAGGTTTATAATATCAATACTCGAACTTATATGCATGTTCAGGGACATCATTCTAACTTTCGGTTTGTACCCAAGTCCCGAACTTAGTGATATTTTTGGTTTCCGACCAACCAATTCGACTTGCCTTCATCTCTTGTTAGGTTTATAATATCAATACTCGAACTTATGTGCATGTTCAGGGACATCATATTAACTTTTGGTTTGCGCACAAGTCCCGAACTTAGAGATATTTTTGGTTTCTTACTTACCAATTCGACTTGCCTTCATCTCTTGTTAGGTTTATAATATCAATACTCGAACTTATATGCATGTTCAGGGACATCATTTTAACTTTCGGTTTGTACCCAAGTCCCGAACTTAGTGATATTTTTGGTTTCTCACCAACCAATTCGACTTGCCTTCATCTCTTGTTAGGTTTATAATATCAATACTCGAACTTATATGCATGTTCAGGGACATCATATTAACTTTCGGTTTGTACCCAAGTCCCGAACTTAGTGATATTTTTGGTTTCCGACCAACCAATTCGACTTGCCTTCATCTCTTGTTAGGTTTATAATATCAATACTCGAACTTATATGCATGTTCAGGGACATCATTTTAACTTTCGGTTTGTACCCAAGTCCCGAACTTAGTGATATTTTTGGTTTCCGACCAACCAATTCGACTTGCCTTCATCTCTTGTTAGGTTTATAATATCAATACTCGAACTTATATGCATGTTCAGGGACATCATATTCACTTTCGGTTTGTACCCAAGTCCCGAACTTAGAGACATTTTTGGTTTCGGACCAACCAATTCGACTTGCCTTCATCTCTTGTTAGGTTTATAATATCAATACTCGAACTTATATGCATGTTCAGGGACATCATTTTAACTTTCGGTTTGCGCACAAGTCCCGAACTTAGTGATATTTTTGGTTTTGGACCAACCAATTCGACTTGCCTTCATCTCTTGTTAGGTTTATAATATCAATACTCGAACTTATATGCATGTTCAGGGACATCATTTTAACTTTCGGTTTGCTCCCAAGTCCCGAACTTAGAGATATTTTTGGTTTCGGACCAACCAATTCGACTTGCCTTCATCTCTTGTTAGGTTTATAATATCAATACTCGAACTTATATGCATGTTCAGGGACATCATATTAACTTTCGGTTTGCGCACAAGTCCCGAACTTAGAGATATTTTTGGTTTCGGACCAACCAATTCGACTTGCCTTCATCTCTTGTTAGGTTTATAATATCAATACTCGAACTTATATGCATGTTCAGGGACATCATTTTAACTTTCGGTTTGTACCCAAGTCCCGAACTTAGTGATATTTTTGGTTTCTCACCAACCAAATCGACTTGCCTTCATCTCTTGTTAGGTTTATAATATCAATACTCGAACTTATATGCATGTTCAGGGACATCATTTTAACTTTCGGTTTGTACCCAAGTCCCGAACTTAGTGATATTTTTGGTTTCTCACCAACCAAATCGACTTGCCTTCATCTCTTGTTAGGTTTATAATATCAATACTCGAACTTATGTGCATGTTCAGGGACATCATTTTAACTTTCGGTTTGTACCCAAGTCCCGAACTTAGTGATATTTTTGGTTTCTCACCAACCAATTCGACTTGCCTTCATCTCTTGTTAGGTTTATAATATCAATACTCGAACTTATATGCATGTTCAGGGACATCATATTAACTTTCGGTTTGTACCCAAGTCCCGAACTTAGTGATATTTTTGGTTTCCGACCAACCAATTCGACTTGCCTTCATCTCTTGTTAGGTTTATAATATCAATACTCGAACTTATATGCATGTTCAGGGACATCATTTTAACTTTCGGTTTGCACCCAAGTCCCGAACTTAGAGATATTTTTGGTTTCGGACCAACCAATTCGACTTGCCTTCATCTCTTGTTAGGTTTATAATATCAATACTCGAACTTATATGCATGTTCAGGGACATCATATTCACTTTCGGTTTGTACCCAAGTCCCGAACTTAGAGACATTTTTGGTTTCGGACCAACCAATTCGACTTGCCTTCATCTCTTGTTAGGTTTATAATATCAATACTCGAACTTATATGCATGTTCAGGGACATCATTTTAACTTTCGGTTTGCGCACAAGTCCCGAACTTAGTGATATTTTTGGTTTTGGACCAACCAATTCGACTTGCCTTCATCTCTTGTTAGGTTTATAATATCAATACTCGAACTTATATGCATGTTCAGGGACATCATTTTAACTTTCGGTTTGCTCCCAAGTCCCGAACTTAGAGATATTTTTGGTTTCGGACCAACCAATTCGACTTGCCTTCATCTCTTGTTAGGTTTATAATATCAATACTCGAACTTATATGCATGTTCAGGGACATCATATTAACTTTCGGTTTGCGCACAAGTCCCGAACTTAGAGATATTTTTGGTTTCGGACCAACCAATTCGACTTGCCTTCATCTCTTGTTAGGTTTATAATATCAATACTCGAACTTATATGCATGTTCAGGGACATCATTTTAACTTTCGGTTTGTACCCAAGTCCCGAACTTAGTGATATTTTTGGTTTCTCACCAACCAAATCGACTTGCCTTCATCTCTTGTTAGGTTTATAATATCAATACTCGAACTTATATGCATGTTCAGGGACATCATTTTAACTTTCGGTTTGTACCCAAGTCCCGAACTTAGTGATATTTTTGGTTTCTCACCAACCAAATCGACTTGCCTTCATCTCTTGTTAGGTTTATAATATCAATACTCGAACTTATATGCATGTTCAGGGACATCATTCTAACTTTCGGTTTGTACCCAAGTCCCGAACTTAGTGATATTTTTGGTTTCCGACCAACCAATTCGACTTGCCTTCATCTCTTGTTAGGTTTATAATATCAATACTCGAACTTATATGCATGTTCAGGGACATCATATTAACTTTTGGTTTGCGCACAAGTCCCGAACTTAGAGATATTTTTGGTTTTGGACCAACCAATTCGACTTGCCTTCATCTCTTGTTAGGTTTATAATATCAATACTCGAACTTATATGCATGTTCAGGGACATCATATTAACTTTTGGTTTGCGCACAAGTCCCGAACTTAGAGATATTTTTGGTTTCTTACTTACCAATTCGACTTGCCTTCATCTCTTGTTAGGTTTATAATATCAATACTCGAACTTATATGCATGTTCAGGGACATCATTTTAACTTTCGGTTTGTACCCAAGTCCCGAACTTAGTGATATATTTGGTTTCTCACCAACCAATTCGACTTGCCTTCATCTCTTGTTAGGTTTATAATATCAATACTCGAACTTATATGCATGTTCAGGGACATCATATTAACTTTCGGTTTGTACCCAAGTCCCGAACTTAGTGATATTTTTGGTTTCCGACCAACCAATTCGACTTGCCTTCATCTCTTGTTAGGTTTATAATATCAATACTCGAACTTATATGCATGTTCAGGGACATCATTTTAACTTTCGGTTTGCACCCAAGTCCCGAACTTAGAGATATTTTTGGTTTCGGACCAACCAATTCGACTTGCCTTCATCTCTTGTTAGGTTTATAATATCAATACTCGAACTTATATGCATGTTCAGGGACATCATTCTAACTTTCGGTTTGTACCCAAGTCCCGAACTTAGTGATATTTTTGGTTTCCGACCAACCAATTCGACTTGCCTTCATCTCTTGTTAGGTTTATAATATCAATACTCGAACTTATGTGCATGTTCAGGGACATCATATTAACTTTTGGTTTGCGCACAAGTCCCGAACTTAGAGATATTTTTGGTTTCTTACTTACCAATTCGACTTGCCTTCATCTCTTGTTAGGTTTATAATATCAATACTCGAACTTATGTGCATGTTCAGGGACATCATTTTAACTTTCGGTTTGTACCCAAGTCCCGAACTTAGTGATATTTTTGGTTTCTCACCAACCAATTCGACTTGCCTTCATCTCTTGTTAGGTTTATAATATCAATACTCGAACTTATATGCATGTTCAGGGACATCATATTCACTTTCGGTTTGCGCACAAGTCCCGAACTTAGAGATATTTTTGGTTTCTTACCAACCAATTCGACTTGCCTTCATCTCTTGTTAGGTTTATAATATCAATACTCGAACTTATATGCATGTTCAGGGACATCATATTAACTTTCGGTTTGTACCCAAGTCCCGAACTTAGTGATATTTTTGGTTTCTCACCAACCAAATCGACTTGCCTTCATCTCTTGTTAGGTTTATAATATCAATACTCGAACTTATATGCATGTTCAGGGACATCATATTAACTTTCGGTTTGTACCCAAGTCCCGAACTTAGTGATATTTTTGGTTTTGGACCAACCAATTCGACTTGCCTTCATCTCTTGTTAGGTTTATAATATCAATACTCGAACTTATATGCATGTTCAGGGACATCATTTTAACTTTCGGTTTGCACCCAAGTCCCGAACTTAGTGATATTTTTGGTTTCTCACCAACCAAATCGACTTGCCTTCATCTCTTGTTAGGTTTATAATATCAATACTCGAACTTATATGCATGTTCAGGGACATCATATTAACTTTCGGTTTGTACCCAAGTCCCGAACTTAGTGATATTTTTGGTTTTGGACCAACCAATTCGACTTGCCTTCATCTCTTGTTAGGTTTATAATATCAATACTCGAACTTATATGCATGTTCAGGGACATCATTTTAACTTTCGGTTTGCACCCAAGTCCCGAACTTAGTGATATATTTGGTTTTGGACCAACCAATTCGACTTGCCTTCATCTCTTGTTAGGTTATCAAAATTTTTAATGCAATTGCATGTATTTTGTGAGCTTATGGGTGAGGGATTTATGTAGCGGACTTAGAGAAATTTTTGAAGTCCAAACATTCAATTTGGACTCCATACTCCATTGCTCCTCTAAGAGGTACCTAGTACCCCGTACCGAAGCAACCTTCACGTTTGAACTTTCCACTAGGAGGTGCAGCCATCACTCGACATGTTAATCATTATCACCCCATACTACTCTCTATATCCGGATACGGCGCTAACCCGATTGCTTGCCCCGACAGCAATCGACCCACTCGTAAGCGGGTTACCCGTAGGTAAGTCAACGATGCGTATTGCCCCCTTCAAGCAAACCGATCATCACTCCGTGGAGGAGTAATGACGGACCCGTACCGGTATCAACTGCATATGATCAACATTCTTATGAACCCACACACTCTTCGCTTATATGCTCAGTAACATTTCAATTCTCTCTCTGTCTTTCGTTTTCCAACTCATTCATCGTGCATACTGAACACACCCGGAAAGGTGCGACAGTACACACGAATACACCACCAAGCATGGGTCGCCTGAGAGGATCGATGCGAACGCATCTCTACAACTCGCAGCTCCCAGCCTGAAGTCCCGTCGTTTGCGGGCGGTCGGTAGGCATCGAAACTAGTCAAGTCCACGGTCGGCGAGGTCAGCTGCCACCAGTGTTCCCTATGGTCAGGTACTAACACGTGCGGTGCGACCCTGCGCGATGCGGCCAAGTCTAGAAGCGGGGATGAGGCGCCAGGCTGCGAGGCAGCGCCAGCGTATCTCGGAGGGTTGTTAGGCCCGCTAGCTTACGATTGCCTATGGGGGTTTGAAGCGCTATCAGCTCGGATTGGTTACGACCTTAGAGGCGTTCAGGCATAATCCAGCGGACGTAGCGTCATACCAAAGTCCGGTCGAACTAGTATTGAGCCAGTGGTCCGTACCTGTGGTTCCTCTCGTACTGCACAGGAATTCCGTTAAGATAGCACAAATGCACACACCAGTAGGGTAAAACTAACCTGTCTCACGACGGTCTAAACCCAGCTCACGTTCCCTTGAAAGGGTGAACAATCCTACGCTTTGGGAATTTTGCTTCACAATGATAGGAAGAGCCGACATCGAAGGATCAAAAAGTCACGTCGCTATGAACGCTTGGCGACCACAAGCCAGTTATCCCTGTCGGCCGGATTCCCGGAGCGAGCCGTGAGCCAGGAGGGGATGGTCGCCGCCATGTTCGATGCATGCGACGACACGATGGAGCGCGTCACCGTGTCACATCGTGACCCCCATCGCGACCTCTTCTGGTGGACCCCGGAGATTCTGCGTCTTCGGGAGGAGTGTGCGGCTGTGCACGAGAGAATGCTTCGTACGACCGATCTGCAGGAGCGCAGCGCCGTGGCCGCACATCATCGGTCGGCGAGGAGAGCGGTGGAGAAGGCTGTCCGGGCCAGCAAGCGTGCACAGCTTGATGAGCTGATACAACAGGCGGAGACCAATGAGTTTGGGGCCGGTTACCGGGTGGTAATGTCTCGCCTTCGTGGCAGCTTTGTGCCACCGGAGACAGACCGTGCCGTACTGGAACAGATTGCCAACGATCTGTTTCCTACTCATCCGCCTGTTGTCTGGCCGGACTCCGAATTGCCGAGTGCGGACACCGAGGAGCAGAGGACATCGCTGACCCCTGTTACCGCGGACGAGCTGCTTAGCATCGTGGGATCAATGGCGAACAGGAAAGCGCCTGGATTGGACGGTATCCCCAATGCTGCGGTTAAGACGGCAATTAGGAAGTACCCGGAGATTTTCGTCCGTTTGTATCAGGACTGCCTGGACCGGGGTGCATTTCCAGCGCCCTGGAAGAGGCAGCGCTTGGTGCTGCTGCCAAAGCCTGGCAAACCTCCCGGGGAAAGCTCCTCCTACCGGCCGCTGTGCATGCTTGATGCACTCGGCAAGGTGTTGGAGCGCCTAATCCTTAACCGGCTGAACGAGTTCCTGGAGGAACCAGATGCGGAACGATTATCGGACGAACAGTACGGATTCCGGCGGGGCAGATCCACCATCAGTGCGATCCAGCGTGTTGTCGAAGCGGGCAGGAAGGCCATGTCCTTTCATCGTACCAATGCCCGAGACAAGCGCTGCCTGATGGTGGTTGCCCTGGACATCCGCAACGCGTTCAACTCCGCGCCTTGGCAGGCCATCGCCAGCGCGTTGAGGGACAAGGGGGTACCGTCGTCGCTGCAGAGGATGCTGAAAAGCTACTTCGAGGATCGGCGACTGGTTATCGACACCAGCGAAGGCCCCGTCGAGCGCAGCATCAGCGCGGGAGTTCCACAGGGTTCCATATTGGGACCCACGCTGTGGAACGTGCTGTACGACGGGGTCCTGGGTGTCCAGTTGCCTGAGGGGGCCGAGGTTATTGGCTACGCCGATGACCTTGTAGTCTTGGTCCCCGCAACGACACCCCAAGCCGCTTCCTCAACTGCTGAACGCGCCATCGCGGCGATCACGACCTGGCTGGACCGGAACCGTCTTTCGTTGGCTCCGGAGAAGACGGAAATGACGCTCATCTCCACCCTGAAGCGTCATCCGGTCGTCAGCATCAACATCGGGGGAGTGGTCGTGCAATCCCAGCGCTCCATCCGCTATCTTGGAGTTTGGTTGCACGACCACCTGTCATGGTTGCCGCACGTTCAGCAGGTTGCAGCGAAGGCCATGAGGGTTGCGGAAGCCATCACGCGCC
>NW_026060536.1:25000-28699 GCF_943734695.1 Anopheles maculipalpis | reverse complement strand
TGCCTGAACGCCTCTAAGGTCGTAACCAATCCGAGCTGATAGCGCTTCAAACCCCCATAGGCAATCGTAAGCTAGCGGGCCTAACAACCCTCCGAGATACGCTGGCGCTGCCTCGCAGCCTGGCGCCTCATCCCCGCTTCTAGACTTGGCCGCATCGCGCAGGGTCGCACCGCACGTGTTAGTACCTGACCATAGGGAACACTGGTGGCAGCTGACCTCGCCGACCGTGGACTTGACTAGTTTCGATGCCTACCGACCGCCCGCAAACGACGGGACTTCAGGCTGGAGCTGCGAGTTGTAGAGATGCGTTCGCATCGATCCTCTCAGGCGACCCATGCTTGGTGGTGTATTCGTGTGTACTGTCGCACCTTTCCGGGTGTGTTCAGTATGCACGATGAATGAGTTGGAAAACGAAAGACAGAGAGAGAATTCAAATGTTACTGAGCATATAAGCGAAGAGTGTGTGGGTTCATAAGAATGTTGATCATATGCAGTTGATACCGGTACGGTCCGTCATTACTCCTCCACGGAGTGATGATCGGTTTGATTGAAGGGGGCAATACGCATCGTTGACTTACCTACGGGTAACCCGCTTACGAGTGGGTCGATTGCTGTCGGGCAAGCAATCGGGTTAGCGCCGTATCCGGATATAGAGAGTAGTATGGGGTGATAATGATTAACATGTCGAGTGATGGCTGCACCTCCTAGTGGAAAGTTCAAACGTGACGGTTGCTTCGCTACGGGGTACTAGGTACCTCTTAGAGGAGCAATGGAGTATGGAGTCCAAATTGAATGTTTGGACTTCAAAAATTTCTCTAAGTCCGGTACTTAAATCCCTCGGACATAAACTCACAAAATACATGTTATTGCATTAAAAATTTTGCTAACCTAACAAGAGATGAAGGCAAGTCGAATTGGTTGTCGGAAACCAAAAATATCACTAAGTTCGGGACTTGGGTACAAACCGAAAGTTAATATGATGTCCCTGAACATGCATATAAGTTCGAGTATTGATATTATAAACCTAACAAGAGATGAAGGCAAGTCGAATTGGTTGGTGAGAAACCAAAAATATCACTAAGTTCGGGACTTGGGTACAAACCGAAAGTTAAAATGATGTCCCTGAACATGCACATAAGTTCGAGTATTGATATTATAAACCTAACAAGAGATGAAGGCAAGTCGAATTGGTAAGTAAGAAACCAAAAATATCTCTAAGTTCGGGACTTGGAGCAAACCGAAAGTTAAAATGATGTCCCTGAACATGCATATAAGTTCGAGTATTGATATTATAAACCTAACAAGAGATGAAGGCAAGTCGAAAGTTAAAATGATGTCCCTGAACATGCATATAAGTTCGAGTATTGATATTATAAACCTAACAAGAGATGAAGGCAAGTCGAATTGGTTGATAAGAAACCAAAAATATCTCTAAGTTCGGGACTTGGGTACAAACCGAAAGTTAAAATGATGTCCCTGAACATGCATATAAGTTCGAGTATTGATATTATAAACCTAACAAGAGATGAAGGCAAGTCGAATTGGTTGGTGAGAAACCAAAAATATCTCTAAGTTCGGGACTTGGGTGCAAACCGAAAGTTAAAATGATGTCCCTGAACATGCATATAAGTTCGAGTATTGATATTATAAACCTAACAAGAGATGAAGGCAAGTCGAATTGGTTGATAAGAAACCAAAAATATCTCTAAGTTCGGGACTTGGGTGCAAACCGAAAGTTAAAATGATGTCCCTGAACATGCATATAAGTTCGAGTATTGATATTATAAACCTAACAAGAGATGAAGGCAAGTCGAATTGGTTGGTCCGAAACCAAAAATATCTCTAAGTACGGGACTTGGGCACAAACCAAAACTATATACCAAGTGCCTGAAATGTCTATAAACCACACGAAGAACTCTTCACACACAGGTGCGCCTCATAACCTGGTTCAATGTATAAGACATTGGTTTCGGGGGATTTATTGAGAAGAAAATTTTTTTCTCTAACTTTGAGTAAAACTGTCTCAGAATACATATTTAACCACGAAAAGTGAACACCGACAGTAAATAGCAAAAGTCAACCGACCATCAAAGTTGTATGGCGGTGTAGGAGAAGAAAATCCAAGGTCGTTTAAATTTAGGGACGTAAGACACGAAATCAAAATTTTGGCATAAAATCTAAAATAATCATCAGACAGTGGTCATCCAAGGCATATAAGAGTCGTCTAACGATGCTGAATGCAATAAGCAATAGCGACTTTTTAAAGATTTTTTTGGATTTTTGTCAAAATGTACCCTTCACAACTTGGTACAAGTCATAGGACATGGGTACCGGTATGACCGACGGAAGATTTTTGGACAAAAAATTTTTTTGCTCTAACTTTGAGTAAAACGGTCTCAGGATGCATTCTTAATCATGAAAAGTGATCTCCGACGGTAAATAGCAAAAGTCACCCGACCATCAAAGTTGCATGGCGGTGCAGGCGACGAAAATCCAAGGTCGTCTAATGTAGGGACGTAAGACACGAAATCAAAATTTTGGCATAAAATCTAAAATAATCATCAGACAGTGGTCATCCAAGGCATATTAGAGTCGTCTAACGATGCTGAATGCAATAAGCAATAGCGACTTTTTAATGATTTTTTTGGATTTTTGTCAAAATGTACCCTTCACAACTTGGTACAAGTCATAGGACATGGGTACCGGTATGACCGACGGAAGATTTTTGGACAAAAAATTTTTTTGCTCTAACTTTGAGTAAAACGGTCTCAGGATGCATTATTAATCATGAAAAGTGATCTCCGACGGTAAATAGCAAAAGTCACCCGACCATCAAAGTTGCATGGCGGTGCAGGCGACGAAATCCAAGGTCGTCTAATGTAGGGACGTAAGACACGAAATCAAAATTTTGGCATAAAATCTAAAATAATCATCAGACAGTGGTCATCCAAGGCATATTAGAGTCGTCTAACGATGCTGAATGCAATAAGCAATAGCGACTTTTAATGATTTTTTTGGATTTTTGTCAAAATGTACCCTTCACAACTTGGTACAAGTCATAGGACATGGGTACCGGTATGACCGACGGAAGATTTTTGGACAAAAAATTTTTTTGCTCTAACTTTGAGTAAAACGGTCTCAGGATGCATTATTAATCATGAAAAGTGATCTCCGACAGTAAATAGCGAAAGTTACCCGACCATCAAAGTTGCATGGCGGTGCAGGAGACGAAAATCCAAGGTCGTCTAATGTAGGGACGTAAGACACGAAATCAAAATTTTGGCATAAAATCTAAAATAATCATCAGACAGTGGTCATCCAAGGCATATTAGAGTCGTCTAACGATGCGAAATGCAATAAGCAATAGCGACTTTTTAATGATTTTTTTGGATTTTTGTCAAAATGTACCCTTCACAACTTGGTACAAGTCATAGGACATGGGTACCGGTATGACCGACGGAAGATTTTTGGACAAAAAATTTTTTTGCTCTAACTTTGAGTAAAACGGTCTCAGGATGCATTATTAATCATGAAAAGTGATCTCCGACAGTAAATAGTGAAAGTTACCCGACCATCAAAGTTGCATGGCGGTGCAGGAGACGAAAATCCAAGGTCGTCTAATGTAGGGACGTAAGACACGAAATCAAAATTTTGGCATAAAAGCTAAAATAATCATCAGACAGTGGTCATCCAAGGCAT
>NW_026060536.1:0-15000 GCF_943734695.1 Anopheles maculipalpis | reverse complement strand
AAGTAGCTTTTCAGCATCCTCTGCAGCGACGACGGTACCCCCTTGTCCCTCAACGCGCTGGCGATGGCCTGCCAAGGCGCAGAGTTGAACGCGTTGCGGATGTCCAGGGCAACCACCATCAGGCAGCGCTTGTCTCGGGCATTGGTACGATGAAAGGACATGGCCTTCCTGCCCGCTTCGACAACACGCTGGATCGCACTGATGGTGGATCTGCCCCGCCGGAATCCGTACTGTTCGTCCGATAATCGTTCCGCATCTGGTTCCTCCAGGAACTCGTTCAGCCGGTTAAGGATTAGGCGCTCCAACACCTTGCCGAGTGCATCAAGCATGCACAGCGGCCGGTAGGAGGAGCTTTCCCCAGGAGGTTTGCCAGGCTTTGGCAGCAGCACCAAGCGCTGCCTCTTCCAGGGCGCTGGAAACGCACCCCGGTCCAGGCAGTCCTGGTACAAACGGACGAAAACCTCCGGGTACTTCCTAATTGCCGTCTTAACCGCAGCATTGGGAATACCGTCCAATCCAGGCGCTTTCCTGTTCGCCATTGATCCCACGATGCTAAGCAGCTCGTCCGCAGTAACGGGAGTCAGCGATGTCCTCTGCTCCTCGGTGTCCGCACTCGGCAATTCGGAGTCCGGCCAGACAACAGGCGGATGAGTTGGAAACAGATCGTTGGCAATCTGTTCCAGTACGGCACGGTCTGTCTCCGGTGGCACAAAGCTGCCACGAAGGCGAGACATTACCACCCGGTAACCGGCCCCAAACTCATTGGTCTCCGCCTGTTGTATCAGCTCATCAAGCTGTGCACGCTTGCTGGCCCGGACAGCCTTCTCCACCGCTCTCCTCGCCGACCGATGATGTGCGGCCACGGCGCTGCGCTCCTGCAGATCGGTCGTACGAAGCATTCTCTCGTGCACAGCCGCACACTCCTCTCGAAGACGCAGAATCTCCGGGGTCCACCAGAAGAGGTCGCGATGGGGGTCACGATGTGACACGGTGACGCGCTCCATCGTGTCGTCGCATGCATCGAACATGGCGGCGACCATCCC
This sequence comes from Anopheles maculipalpis, assembly GCF_943734695.1. Lineage (NCBI taxonomy): Eukaryota > Metazoa > Arthropoda > Insecta > Diptera > Culicidae > Anopheles > Anopheles maculipalpis. The sequence continues at coordinate 13,957 of NW_026060536.1, read as the reverse complement.
CTCCTGGCTTACGGCTCGCTCCGGGAATCCGGCCGCCTGGAGTGCGGCTGTGAATGCCTCGACCGAAAACTGCGTCGTCTTCCATCTACGGCCAGCGTGCCGGAAAGTGGTGGACGACGTTGAGGACCCCTGTCCCCGCTGACGATGATGATGCTGCTGCTGCTGCTGTTGCTGCTGCTGCTGCTGCTGTTGCTGCTGCTGCTGCTGCTGCTGCTGCTGCTGCTGCTGCTGCTGCTGGTGCTGGTGCTGCTGCTGTTGTCGCTGCTGCTGGTCACGAGTTGGAGGCCCCACGGTGAAGAAGATATACCGATGGTCCGATGCCGTGTAGTGGCACGCAGCGGTGTCCACTGCCACCTCCCAAGTGTCCGGACGAGCGATGGATGTGCTCGCAAAAGACACATCCACGACACTGGGAGTGGCGACTCCGTTGCCCACGAACGTCGGGACCGAGCCTTGGTTCAGGACCACAAGGCCCAGCTGCCTGACGGTATCAAGCAGCTCTTCACCGCGCCAGGTAGAACGCTGGCTACCCCACTCCTCGTTCCAGGCGTTAAAATCGCCTGCCAAGACGATACGCGGGTGAGGTTGGGCCTCCAACTCCACCGCCTCCAGTAACTGCTCGAACTCGCTGGTGTTGAGACGCGGAGGGGCGTAGCAGCTGATGTAAACCACCCCTCCGATCTGCGCTGCTGCCAATCCGGGCATGGCACAGCGCCAGACCCGCTGGATTGGGAGGTGGCCGGTCGCCACCACAGCTGCTCCCCCCGACGAGTCGACCGCCCAGTTACCGCTACCATCTGGAGGCCGGTAAACCTCCGACAGCAACAGCACGTCGGCCCGCTTTGTGCGGGCTGTCTGCAAGGCCAGGTCCTGGGCGATGCGTCCACCACCCAGGTTGGCCTGCATCACCCGCATTACGCCCGCCATTGCAAGTTCTGGGGGCACGATGAATGGCCCACGCGATGGGGCCCCTGGCAGAATATGCACTTAGCCGCCGCGGTGCACTGGCTGATGCGGTGGCCTACCTCGCCACACTGCAGGCACTGACCCGACCGGTCAGTGGGGGAACGACAATCTCGCGCCAGGTGCCCCGTCAGTAAGCAGCGGAAGCAGCGCTGTAGATCAAGCGGCTTCTTCGGGACCTCGCGGATGCCGCTTACACACTGGCACAGAGTAAGCTTCTGGCCAATCAGAAGCCGAGCCTTTCCGAGTGGAAGCCGCACTCGAGCCCGCTTCGTGCCATCGCGGAGCTCCCACAGCTCGACCCGCGCAATACCCGGCTCCGCTCCTAGCTGCTGCTTGATGGCAAGCTCCACGTCGCTCTCCTGAGCCAAGGGGTCGACGTTTGTGACGAGAACTTCTCCCATCTCCGTCACGACCCGGGCCACGCCATCCTCGCCGAGCGCCAGCTGAATGCGGCGAGCCAGCTCCGCGCTGTCCACGTTCTTGCGCAGCGGGACTATCAGATGGCCTTGCGCGGTCCGACGCCCCATCCCGATGTCCGCCCGGACGTCCTGCAGCTCCTGAGACGTACGTAGTTTAACGTACATCTCCGTCCAGGTTTTGTTCGCACCCGGAACCACCGCGATGCGGTCAGGTCGTACACGACGCCCCTTGGACTGCTGCTGATGTTGTTGCTGCTGCTGCTGCGGACGCTGCTGCTGCTGCTGCTGCTGCTGCGGTGTGCGAAGCTGCGGTGGCACGTATCGCTCGCCTCGCTGCTGTTGCTGCTGCTGCTGCTGCTGCGGCTGGTGGCATTGCCGCTTGGACGAGTGGCCTTTCACCACCGTCGTCCAGAGCTGCTGTTGCTGCGGCTGCTGCTGCGGCTGTTGCTGCTGCTGCTTCTGCTGCTGCTGCTGCTGAAGCTGACGCTGCTGCTGCTGCTGCTGACGCAGCTGTTGCTGCGGCTGCTGCTGCGGCTGTTGCTGCTGCTGCTTCTGCTGCTGCTGCTGCTGAAGCTGACGCTGCTGCTGCTGCTGCTGACGCAGCTGTTGCTGCTGCTGCTGCTGACGCTGCTGCTGCTGCTGCTGCTGCTGCTGACGCTGCTGCTGCTGCTGCTGCTGCTGCTGCTGCTGCTGCTGCTGCTGCTGCTGCTGCTGCTGCAGCTGACGTTGCTGCTGCTGCTGCTGCTGCTGCTGCTGCTGCTGCTGCTGCAGCTGACGTTGCTGCTGCTGCTGCTGCTGCTGCTGCTTTTCTCGCTGTCGCTGCCTTTGCCGCTGCAGACGCTTCCGGGCAGACTCCCGGTTACTGCCGTGTATCGCCGCAGTTTGCAACTCAAGCACTGATCGAGTGCCCGTGCGCAACAACTCGTTTTCGCGTCGAAGTGCTGAGTTCTCCTCACGACAAGAACGCAACTCCTCCAGCGCGGTTGTGAGCTGGGCGGCGATACTTTGCAGCTGTGCCATCAGCAATGCCCAGCTTCCCGCGTCGATGGTCCCACCAACTGCCTCCGGAGCAGGAGATGCCGATGGTGTTAGCACTAAGGCTGTTGGTTGCTCCAACTCCATGACCGCCTCCCCTGCCTCACGCCCCGACGTCGCAATGATGGTGTTATTCATTTCATCTTCGTCGCTGGAGTAGCAAAGCTCCATCGTGGGCGTGGCCGGACGCTCATACACTGGTGGCTGGGTAGCCACCACCGACCCTTTTCTAGGCCGTAATTGATACGGCGCACTCATAAGCGAGTAATGGGTCTCGTCTACTATCCCCTTCGGCTCTGGATCAGCTAGCTCCGCTCCTTCCCCCGGAAAACTCACGGAAACCCTCGGAGAAACAGGTTTTCCGGCTCCAGGGGGGTGGTGGTAGGTGGGAGCGGGGCGGGGTGATGTTTTCTACCTTCCTTACTCCAAGCCGCGTCGCTGGACACCCAACTTCGTACTATCCGGCCGGAAAATGGTGCCCGGAAAATTTGACTTTTCCGGCCGAAGTCGGGAAATCCAGGTTCTAAAGATGAGGATTGATGGAAATTTCCCTAACGAGCAACTTTCTCTTCCACACGTGACCGCTATCTCCCTTCCTTCCCCGGGAAAATCGCGGAAAACCGCTTAAAAAACCGATTTTTCCGCTTCGGGGGGTTGGTAGGTGGTGGGGGTAGGTGGGAGCGGGGCGGGGGGGTGTGCGTTCGCTTCCTACCGTTGAGCTGCGTCGTTGGACACCCCACTTGCCCGGGTCCAGTTGATAGTTTGGAAAGGGGGGCTGCCCGGAAAAACCCTATTTTCCAGGGGGGGTGGGGGGAAATCCTTGCGGGGGGGTATTCTTCTTTAAAATCGGGCTCCGTGCCCCATATAAACCCCTATCGGGAAAAGCCCGGTTTTCCCGTGAGTGTCGGAAAACTCTTCCACCGGTGGCTTTTCCTGGCTGTAGCGCCCCCTGGTGGTGGAAAATCGGTCGGTTTTCCAGGGGGGTGGGTGGGGAGGGTCCACCCGAACAACTCCACCGAAGACCCCAAGACGCTATCTCCCTTCCTTCCCCGGGAAAATCGCGGAAAACCGCTAAGAAAACCGGTTTTACGGCTCCGGGGGGTTGGTGGGTGGTTGGGGTAGGTGGGGGCGGGGCGGGGGGGTGTGCTTTCACTTCGTACCGTTGAGCTGCGTCGTTGGACACCCCACTTGCCCGGGTCCGGTTGATAGTTTGGAAAGGGGGGCTGCCCGGAAAAACCCTATTTTCCAGGGGGGGTGGGGGGAAATCCTTGCGGGGGGGGATTCTTCTTTAAAATCGGGCTCCGTGCCCCATATAAACCCCTATCGGGAAAAGCCCGGTTTTCCCGTGAGTGTCGGAAAACTCTTCCACCGGTGGCTTTTCCTGGCTGTAGCGCCCCCTGGTGGTGGAAAAACGGTCGGTTTTCCAGGGGGGTGGGTGGGGGGGGTCCACCCGAACAACTCCACCGAAGACCCCAAGTCGCTATCTCCCTTCCTTCCCCGGGAAAACGCGGAAAAACCGTTTGTGAGGGTGTTTTTCCGCTCCAGTGGGTGGTGGGTGGGTGGGAGGGGGGCGGGATGGTCACTCCCAGTTTCCACTTACCGAGACGCGTCGATGGAGGGGTCGCACGTCCGGATCGGTTGACTGGCCGGCCGAACCTCCAAAAAGCGGCCAGTGGGCCCGCCGGGAACTCTCGGGAAACCAGGGCGGACACTCTGAACAACCCGTCCGAACACCGGGTGCTCCGCACAAAATGTTCCGTCCGGGTGTTGGTGGTACAGGGACCAGTTTTTAACGGTTTTTAACGGTTTTTAACGGCTTTTTTCACACACACGCCGCCATTTTCGGAAGGCGAAAAACGGCGTCCTTTTTTGGTGCGAAACTTTGCCGCCCTGTAACTCCGCCAGTTTTCACTCGATTGTCTTGAAACTTTCTGGAATTGTTCTCCTCCAAGAAACGCACAAATCTTTATATGGCAGCTCTCTTCTAGCTCTTAAGCTACACTGGCTATTTTAAGTTCAATTTTCACTTTTTAATCACTCACTATAAACTGAACTCCATACTTTTCAAAGTTTTTCCTTCTCAAAAACATGCGGCACACTGGCCCGCTTCTTTTAAGACCTCATTTGGCCCGATCGGTCCACTACTTTTCTTAATATTCGCGAAAAACCGTCCCACGAAAAACTCCCTCAATTTTCCGAATTTTCCGGAAAAATTCGGAGGGGGGGCGTAGGAACAAGATCGGGGGCCGCACACGTAAATTCACCACCCTAACTATTGTTTTCACTGATAAACCCGAAAAAAATTTTTTCCTCACGGAGCACAGCACAGGCACGTCTGCTCACTTCGGCTGACCGATCGCAACTACAGGGATAACTGGCTTGTGGTCGCCAAGCGTTCATAGCGACGTGACTTTTTGATCCTTCGATGTCGGCTCTTCCTATCATTGTGAAGCAAAATTCCCAAAGCGTAGGATTGTTCACCCTTTCAAGGGAACGTGAGCTGGGTTTAGACCGTCGTGAGACAGGTTAGTTTTACCCTACTGGTGTGTGCATTTGTGCTATCTTAACGGAATTCCTGTGCAGTACGAGAGGAACCACAGGTACGGACCACTGGCTCAATACTAGTTCGACCGGACTTTGGTATGACGCTACGTCCGCTGGATTATGCCTGAACGCCTCTAAGGTCGTAACCAATCCGAGCTGATAGCGCTTCAAACCCCCATAGGCAATCGTAAGCTAGCGGGCCTAACAACCCTCCGAGATACGCTGGCGCTGCCTCGCAGCCTGGCGCCTCATCCCCGCTTCTAGACTTGGCCGCATCGCGCAGGGTCGCACCGCACGTGTTAGTACCTGACCATAGGGAACACTGGTGGCAGCTGACCTCGCCGACCGTGGACTTGACTAGTTTCGATGCCTACCGACCGCCCGCAAACGACGGGACTTCAGGCTGGGAGCTGCGAGTTGTAGAGATGCGTTCGCATCGATCCTCTCAGGCGACCCATGCTTGGTGGTGTATTCGTGTGTACTGTCGCACCTTTCCGGGTGTGTTCAGTATGCACGATGAATGAGTTGGAAAACGAAAGACAGAGAGAGAATTCAAATGTTACTGAGCATATAAGCGAAGAGTGTGTGGGTTCATAAGAATGTTGATCATATGCAGTTGATACCGGTACGGGTCCGTCATTACTCCTCCACGGAGTGATGATCGGTTTGCTTGAAGGGGGCAATACGCATCGTTGACTTACCTACGGGTAACCCGCTTACGAGTGGGTCGATTGCTGTCGGGGCAAGCAATCGGGTTAGCGCCGTATCCGGATATAGAGAGTAGTATGGGGTGATAATGATTAACATGTCGAGTGATGGCTGCACCTCCTAGTGGAAAGTTCAAACGTGACGGTTGCTTCGCTACGGGGTACTAGGTACCTCTTAGAGGAGCAATGGAGTATGGAGTCCAAATTGAATGTTTGGACTTCAAAAATTTCTCTAAGTCCGGTACTTAAATCCCTCGGACATAAACTCACAAAATACATGTTATTGCATTAAAAATTTTGCTAACCTAACAAGAGATGAAGGCAAGTCGAATTGGTTGGTCGGAAACCAAAAATATCACTAAGTTCGGGACTTGGGTACAAACCGAAAGTTAATATGATGTCCCTGAACATGCATATAAGTTCGAGTATTGATATTATAAACCTAACAAGAGATGAAGGCAAGTCGAATTGGTTGGTGAGAAACCAAAAATATCACTAAGTTCGGGACTTGGGTACAAACCGAAAGTTAAAATGATGTCCCTGAACATGCATATAAGTTCGAGTATTGATATTATAAACCTAACAAGAGATGAAGGCAAGTCGAATTGGTTGGTCCGAAACCAAAAATATCTCTAAGTTCGGGACTTGTGCGCAAACCGAAAGTTAATATGATGTCCCTGAACATGCATATAAGTTCGAGTATTGATATTATAAACCTAACAAGAGATGAAGGCAAGTCGAATTGGTTGGTCCGAAACCAAAAATATCTCTAAGTTCGGGACTTGGGAGCAAACCGAAAGTTAAAATGATGTCCCTGAACATGCATATAAGTTCGAGTATTGATATTATAAACCTAACAAGAGATGAAGGCAAGTCGAATTGGTTGGTCGGAAACCAAAAATATCACTAAGTTCGGGACTTGTGCGCAAACCGAAAGTTAAAATGATGTCCCTGAACATGCATATAAGTTCGAGTATTGATATTATAAACCTAACAAGAGATGAAGGCAAGTCGAATTGGTTGGTGAGAAACCAAAAATATCTCTAAGTTCGGGACTTGGGTGCAAACCGAAAGTTAAAATGATGTCCCTGAACATGCATATAAGTTCGAGTATTGATATTATAAACCTAACAAGAGATGAAGGCAAGTCGAATTGGTTGATAAGAAACCAAAAATATCACTAAGTTCGGGACTTGGGTGCAAACCGAAAGTTAAAATGATGTCCCTGAACATGCATATAAGTTCGAGTATTGATATTATAAACCTAACAAGAGATGAAGGCAAGTCGAATTGGTTGGTCAGAAACCAAAAATATCTCTAAGTTCGGGACTTGGGTGCAAACCGAAAGTTAAAATGATGTCCCTGAACATGCATATAAGTTCGAGTATTGATATTATAAACCTAACAAGAGATGAAGGCAAGTCGAATTGGTTGGTAAGAAACCAAAAATATCACTAAGTTCGGGACTTGGGTACAAACCGAAAGTTAAAATGATGTCCCTGAACATGCACATAAGTTCGAGTATTGATATTATAAACCTAACAAGAGATGAAGGCAAGTCGAATTGGTAAGTAAGAAACCAAAAATATCTCTAAGTTCGGGACTTGTGCGCAAACCGAAAGTTAAAATGATGTCCCTGAACATGCACATAAGTTCGAGTATTGATATTATAAACCTAACAAGAGATGAAGGCAAGTCGAATTGGTAAGTAAGAAACCAAAAATATCTCTAAGTTCGGGACTTGGGTACAAACCGAAAGTTAAAATGATGTCCCTGAACATGCATATAAGTTCGAGTATTGATATTATAAACCTAACAAGAGATGAAGGCAAGTCGAATTGGTTGGTCCGAAACCAAAAATATCTCTAAGTTCGGGACTTGTGCGCAAACCGAAAGTTAATATGATGTCCCTGAACATGCATATAAGTTCGAGTATTGATATTATAAACCTAACAAGAGATGAAGGCAAGTCGAATTGGTTGGTCCGAAACCAAAAATATCTCTAAGTTCGGGACTTGGGAGCAAACCGAAAGTTAAAATGATGTCCCTGAACATGCATATAAGTTCGAGTATTGATATTATAAACCTAACAAGAGATGAAGGCAAGTCGAATTGGTTGGTCGGAAACCAAAAATATCACTAAGTTCGGGACTTGTGCGCAAACCGAAAGTTAAAATGATGTCCCTGAACATGCATATAAGTTCGAGTATTGATATTATAAACCTAACAAGAGATGAAGGCAAGTCGAATTGGTTGGTCAGAAACCAAAAATATCTCTAAGTTCGGGACTTGGGTGCAAACCGAAAGTTAAAATGATGTCCCTGAACATGCATATAAGTTCGAGTATTGATATTATAAACCTAACAAGAGATGAAGGCAAGTCGAATTGGTTGGTGAGAAACCAAAAATATCACTAAGTTCGGGACTTGGGTACAAACCGAAAGTTAAAATGATGTCCCTGAACATGCACATAAGTTCGAGTATTGATATTATAAACCTAACAAGAGATGAAGGCAAGTCGAATTGGTAAGTAAGAAACCAAAAATATCTCTAAGTTCGGGACTTGTGCGCAAACCAAAAGTTAATATGATGTCCCTGAACATGCATATAAGTTCGAGTATTGATATTATAAACCTAACAAGAGATGAAGGCAAGTCGAATTGGTTGGTCCAAAACCAAAAATATCACTAAGTTCGGGACTTGGGTGCAAACCGAAAGTTAAAATGATGTCCCTGAACATGCATATAAGTTCGAGTATTGATATTATAAACCTAACAAGAGATGAAGGCAAGTCGAATTGGTTGGTCCGAAACCAAAAATATCTCTAAGTTCGGGACTTGGGTGCAAACCGAAAGTTAAAATGATGTCCCTGAACATGCATATAAGTTCGAGTATTGATATTATAAACCTAACAAGAGATGAAGGCAGTCGAATTGGTTGATAAGAAACCAAAAATATCACTAAGTTCGGGACTTGGGTACAAACCGAAAGTTAATATGATGTCCCTGAACATGCATATAAGTTCGAGTATTGATATTATAAACCTAACAAGAGATGAAGGCAAGTCGAATTGGTTGATAAGAAACCAAAAATATCTCTAAGTTCGGGACTTGGGTGCAAACCGAAAGTTAAAATGATGTCCCTGAACATGCATATAAGTTCGAGTATTGATATTATAAACCTAACAAGAGATGAAGGCAAGTCGAATTGGTTGGTCCGAAACCAAAAATATCTCTAAGTTCGGGACTTGGGTGCAAACCGAAAGTTAAAATGATGTCCCTGAACATGCATATAAGTTCGAGTATTGATATTATAAACCTAACAAGAGATGAAGGCAGTCGAATTGGTTGATAAGAAACCAAAAATATCTCTAAGTTCGGGACTTGGGTGCAAACCGAAAGTTAAAATGATGTCCCTGAACATGCATATAAGTTCGAGTATTGATATTATAAACCTAACAAGAGATGAAGGCAAGTCGATTTGGTTGGTGAGAAACCAAAAATATCACTAAGTTCGGGACTTGGGTGCAAACCGAAAGTTAAAATGATGTCCCTGAACATGCATATAAGTTCGAGTATTGATATTATAAACCTAACAAGAGATGAAGGCAAGTCGAATTGGTTGGTAAGAAACCAAAAATATCACTGAGTTCGGGACTTGTGCGCAAACCAAAAGTTAATATGATGTCCCTGAACATGCATATAAGTTCGAGTATTGATATTATAAACCTAACAAGAGATGAAGGCAAGTCGAATTGGTTGGTCCAAAACCAAAAATATCTCTAAGTTCGGGACTTGGGTGCAAACCGAAAGTTAAAATGATGTCCCTGAACATGCATATAAGTTCGAGTATTGATATTATAAACCTAACAAGAGATGAAGGCAAGTCGAATTGGTTGATAAGAAACCAAAAATATCTCTAAGTTCGGGACTTGGGTGCAAACCGAAAGTTAAAATGATGTCCCTGAACATGCATATAAGTTCGAGCATTGATATTATAAACCTAACAAGAGATGAAGGCAAGTCGATTTGGTTGGTGAGAAACCAAAAATATCACTAAGTTCGGGACTTGTGCGCAAACCGAAAGTTAAAATGATGTCCCTGAACATGCACATAAGTTCGAGTATTGATATTATAAACCTAACAAGAGATGAAGGCAAGTCGAATTGGTAAGTAAGAAACCAAAAATATCTCTAAGTTCGGGACTTGGGTGCAAACCGAAAGTTAAAATGATGTCCCTGAACATGCATATAAGTTCGAGTATTGATATTATAAACCTAACAAGAGATGAAGGCAAGTCGAATTGGTTGGTCCGAAACCAAAAATATCACTAAGTTCGGGACTTGGGTGCAAACCGAAAGTTAAAATGATGTCCCTGAACATGCATATAAGTTCGAGTATTGATATTATAAACCTAACAAGAGATGAAGGCAAGTCGAATTGGTTGGTCGGAAACCAAAAATATCACTAAGTTCGGGACTTGGGTACAAACCGAAAGTTAATATGATGTCCCTGAACATGCACATAAGTTCGAGTATTGATATTATAAACCTAACAAGAGATGAAGGCAAGTCGAATTGGTTGGTCGGAAACCAAAAATATCACTAAGTTCGGGACTTGTGCGCAAACCGAAAGTTAAAATGATGTCCCTGAACATGCATATAAGTTCGAGTATTGATATTATAAACCTAACAAGAGATGAAGGCAAGTCGAATTGGTTGGTGAGAAACCAAAAATATCTCTAAGTTCGGGACTTGGGTGCAAACCGAAAGTTAAAATGATGTCCCTGAACATGCATATAAGTTCGAGTATTGATATTATAAACCTAACAAGAGATGAAGGCAAGTCGAATTGGTTGATAAGAAACCAAAAATATCTCTAAGTTCGGGACTTGGGTGCAAACCGAAAGTTAAAATGATGTCCCTGAACATGCATATAAGTTCGAGTATTGATATTATAAACCTAACAAGAGATGAAGGCAAGTCGAATTGGTTGGTGAGAAACCAAAAATATCTCTAAGTTCGGGACTTGGGTGCAAACCGAAAGTTAAAATGATGTCCCTGAACATGCATATAAGTTCGAGTATTGATATTATAAACCTAACAAGAGATGAAGGCAAGTCGAATTGGTTGGTGAGAAACCAAAAATATCTCTAAGTTCGGGACTTGGGTACAAACCGAAAGTTAAAATGATGTCCCTGAACATGCACATAAGTTCGAGTATTGATATTATAAACCTAACAAGAGATGAAGGCAAGTCGAATTGGTAAGTAAGAAACCAAAAATATCTCTAAGTTCGGGACTTGTGCGCAAACCGAAAGTTAATATGATGTCCCTGAACATGCATATAAGTTCGAGTATTGATATTATAAACCTAACAAGAGATGAAGGCAAGTCGAATTGGTAAGTAAGAAACCAAAAATATCTCTAAGTTCGGGACTTGGGTACAAACCGAAAGTTAAAATGATGTCCCTGAACATGCATATAAGTTCGAGTATTGATATTATAAACCTAACAAGAGATGAAGGCAAGTCGAATTGGTTGGTCCGAAACCAAAAATATCTCTAAGTTCGGGACTTGTGCGCAAACCGAAAGTTAAAATGATGTCCCTGAACATGCATATAAGTTCGAGTATTGATATTATAAACCTAACAAGAGATGAAGGCAAGTCGAATTGGTTGGTCCGAAACCAAAAATATCTCTAAGTTCGGGACTTGGGAGCAAACCGAAAGTTAAAATGATGTCCCTGAACATGCATATAAGTTCGAGTATTGATATTATAAACCTAACAAGAGATGAAGGCAAGTCGAATTGGTTGGTCAGAAACCAAAAATATCACTAAGTTCGGGACTTGTGCGCAAACCGAAAGTTAAAATGATGTCCCTGAACATGCATATAAGTTCGAGTATTGATATTATAAACCTAACAAGAGATGAAGGCAAGTCGAATTGGTTGGTGAGAAACCAAAAATATCACTAAGTTCGGGACTTGGGTGCAAACCGAAAGTTAAAATGATGTCCCTGAACATGCATATAAGTTCGAGTATTGATATTATAAACCTAACAAGAGATGAAGGCAAGTCGAATTGGTTGGTGAGAAACCAAAAATATCACTAAGTTCGGGACTTGGGTACAAACCGAAAGTTAAAATGATGTCCCTGAACATGCATATAAGTTCGAGTATTGATATTATAAACCTAACAAGAGATGAAGGCAAGTCGAATTGGTAAGTAAGAAACCAAAAATATCTCTAAGTTCGGGACTTGTGCGCAAACCAAAAGTTAATATGATGTCCCTGAACATGCATATAAGTTCGAGTATTGATATTATAAACCTAACAAGAGATGAAGGCAAGTCGAATTGGTTGGTCCAAAACCAAAAATATCACTAAGTTCGGGACTTGGGTGCAAACCGAAAGTTAAAATGATGTCCCTGAACATGCATATAAGTTCGAGTATTGATATTATAAACCTAACAAGAGATGAAGGCAAGTCGAATTGGTTGGTCCGAAACCAAAAATATCTCTAAGTTCGGGACTTGGGTGCAAACCGAAAGTTAAAATGATGTCCCTGAACATGCATATAAGTTCGAGTATTGATATTATAAACCTAACAAGAGATGAAGGCAGTCGAATTGGTTGATAAGAAACCAAAAATATCACTAAGTTCGGGACTTGGGTACAAACCGAAAGTTAATATGATGTCCCTGAACATGCATATAAGTTCGAGTATTGATATTATAAACCTAACAAGAGATGAAGGCAAGTCGAATTGGTTGATAAGAAACCAAAAATATCTCTAAGTTCGGGACTTGGGTGCAAACCGAAAGTTAAAATGATGTCCCTGAACATGCATATAAGTTCGAGTATTGATATTATAAACCTAACAAGAGATGAAGGCAAGTCGAATTGGTTGGTCCGAAACCAAAAATATCTCTAAGTTCGGGACTTGGGTGCAAACCGAAAGTTAAAATGATGTCCCTGAACATGCATATAAGTTCGAGTATTGATATTATAAAACCTAACAAGAGATGAAGGCAGTCGAATTGGTTGATAAGAAACCAAAAATATCTCTAAGTTCGGGACTTGGGTGCAAACCGAAAGTTAAAATGATGTCCCTGAACATGCATATAAGTTCGAGTATTGATATTATAAACCTAACAAGAGATGAAGGCAAGTCGATTTGGTTGGTGAGAAACCAAAAATATCACTAAGTTCGGGACTTGGGTGCAAACCGAAAGTTAAAATGATGTCCCTGAACATGCATATAAGTTCGAGTATTGATATTATAAACCTAACAAGAGATGAAGGCAAGTCGAATTGGTTGGTAAGAAACCAAAAATATCACTGAGTTCGGGACTTGTGCGCAAACCAAAAGTTAATATGATGTCCCTGAACATGCATATAAGTTCGAGTATTGATATTATAAACCTAACAAGAGATGAAGGCAAGTCGAATTGGTTGGTCCAAAACCAAAAATATCTCTAAGTTCGGGACTTGGGTGCAAACCGAAAGTTAAAATGATGTCCCTGAACATGCATATAAGTTCGAGTATTGATATTATAAACCTAACAAGAGATGAAGGCAAGTCGAATTGGTTGATAAGAAACCAAAAATATCTCTAAGTTCGGGACTTGGGTGCAAACCGAAAGTTAAAATGATGTCCCTGAACATGCATATAAGTTCGAGCATTGATATTATAAACCTAACAAGAGATGAAGGCAAGTCGATTTGGTTGGTGAGAAACCAAAAATATCACTAAGTTCGGGACTTGGGTACAAACCGAAAGTTAAAATGATGTCCCTGAACATGCACATAAGTTCGAGTATTGATATTATAAACCTAACAAGAGATGAAGGCAAGTCGAATTGGTAAGTAAGAAACCAAAAATATCTCTAAGTTCGGGACTTGTGCGCAAACCAAAAGTTAATATGATGTCCCTGAACATGCATATAAGTTCGAGTATTGATATTATAAACCTAACAAGAGATGAAGGCAAGTCGAATTGGTTGGTCCAAAACCAAAAATATCTCTAAGTTCGGGACTTGGGTACAAACCGAAAGTTAAAATGATGTCCCTGAACATGCATATAAGTTCGAGTATTGATATTATAAACCTAACAAGAGATGAAGGCAAGTCGAATTGGTTGGTCCGAAACCAAAAATATCACTAAGTTCGGGACTTGGGTGCAAACCGAAAGTTAAAATGATGTCCCTGAACATGCATATAAGTTCGAGTATTGATATTATAAACCTAACAAGAGATGAAGGCAAGTCGAATTGGTTGGTCGG
>NW_026060535.1:77500-118787 GCF_943734695.1 Anopheles maculipalpis | reverse complement strand
ATGGCTGTTGTACTGAGCCTTATGCGGTTTCACATTCATTTATGTTTGTACTTAGACATGCATGGCTTAACCTTTGAGACAAGCGTATATTACTGGTAGGATCAACCAGAATTCGACTATCCACCGATTGTCGTGTGTTTGTTGTCTACCGAGGCACTAAGTCCCCGCAGACCCGAGTTTCTCTCACATTTGCTTGATCTACTGCGGCACGCCGGCCCAATAGATCGAAGCACCCGAACATTGCCTTCCTCACTCAGGGAGACCTCTTGACAGCTTCGTGTCATTTCTCACACCTCACCGTAGAATCACGAGATTGCTCTCGGACCCTTAATTTCTCTACTTATTCGTTTCGATACCTTACACTACGTCAAGCTTATTCAATTTGTATATTCGCATGGCGAACGTTTTGATGCGGAGACGTTCAGAGTCCGCGGTACTTCCAACCGGGTATGGTTGCCGTACGACCAACAGGAGATAACATCCAACACACTACAATCCTTTGAGGGTTTTAGGGCATCGTCCCGATACCCTAGCTATGCACAACATTGGCTCAGTAACCCGTACTGGTGTCTAAGGTACGACTAGATACTCAACTTGCACCTTGTGACAGTGTTTAGAACACGTTTCTATACATTTTTCATTTTTGTGTCACGACACCATACCCTCTTACTATAGCCAACGAACAACATCACCTTACCACAAGTGACCATTTTTATCCGTCCCTACATTAAACGACTTTGACACATTTTTCTCCTATACCTCCATACAAGTCTGAGGGCCGGGTGAATTTTCGCTTTTTACCTTTGGACATGTCGGTCACCCTTACTTTTCCCCATACATATGAGCCAAGCAGAGGCTCATTTACCCGAACTGGTGTCTAAGGTACGACTAGATACTCGATTTGCACCTTGTGACAGTGTTTAGAACACGTTCCCATACATTTTTCATTTTTGTGTCACGACACCATACCCTCTTACTATAGCCAATGAACAACATCACTTTACCACAAGTGACCATTTTTATCCATCCCAAAATTAAACGACCTCGGAATTTTTTTCTCCTACATCGCCATACAACTTTGAGGGTCGGGTGACTTTTGCTATTTACCGTCGGAGTTCACTTTTCATGCTTAAAAATGCATCCTGACACAGTTTTACTCAAAGTTAGAGTCAAAAAAATTTTTGTCAAAAAATCTTCCGTCGGTCATACCGGTACCCATGTCTCATAACTTGTACCAAGTTGTGAAGGGTAAATTTTGACAAAAATCCAAAAAAATCATTAAAAAGTCGCTATTGCTTATTGCATTCAGCATCGTTAGACGACTCTTATATGCCTTGGATGACCACTGTCTGATGATTATTTTAGCTTTTATGCCAAAATTTTGATTTCGTGTCTTACGTCCCTACATTAGACGACCTTGGATTTTCGTCTCCTGCACCGCCATGCAACTTTGATGGTCGGGTAACTTTCGCTATTTACTGTCGGAGATCACTTTTCATGCTTAAAAATGCATCCTGACACCGTTTTACTCAAAGTTAGAGCAAAAAAATTTTTTGTCCAAAAATCTTCCGTCGGTCATACCGGTACCCATGTCCTATGACTTGTACCAAGTTGTGAAGGGTAAATTTTGACAAAAATCCAAAAAAATCATTAAAAAGTCGCTATTGCTTATTGCATTCAGCATCGTTAGACGACTCTAATATGCCTTGGATGACCACTGTCTGATGATTATTTTAGCTTTTATGCCAAAATTTTGATTTCGTGTCTTACGTCCCTACATTAGACGACCTTGGATTTTCGTCTCCTGCACCGCCATGCAACTTTGATGGTCGGGTAACTTTCGCTATTTACTGTCGGAGATCACTTTTCATGATTAATAATGCATCCTGAGACCGTTTTACTCAAAGTTAGAGCAAAAAAATTTTTTGTCCAAAAATCTTCCGTCGGTCATACCGGTACCCATGTCCTATGACTTGTACCAAGTTGTGAAGGGTACATTTTGACAAAAATCCAAAAAAATCATTAAAAAGTCGCTATTGCTTATTGCATTCAGCATCGTTAGACGACTCTTATATGCCTTGGATGACCACTGTCTGATGATTATTTTAGCTTTTATGCCAAAATTTTGATTTCGTGTCTTACGTCCCTACATTAGACGACCTTGGATTTTCGTCTCCTGCACCGCCATGCAACTTTGATGGTCGGGTAACTTTCGCTATTTACTGTCGGAGATCACTTTTCATGATTAATAATGCATCCTGAGACCGTTTTACTCAAAGTTAGAGCAAAAAAATTTTTTGTCCAAAAATCTTCCGTCGGTCATACCGGTACCCATGTCCTATGACTTGTACCAAGTTGTGAAGGGTAAATTTTGACAAAAATCCAAAAAAATCTTTAAAAAGTCGCTATTGCTTATTGCATTCAGCATCGTTAGACGACTCTTATATGCCTTGGATGACCACTGTCTGATGATTATTTTAGATTTTATGCCAAAATTTTGATTTCGTGTCTTACGTCCCTACATTAGACGACCTTGGATTTTCGTCTCCTGCACCGCCATGCAACTTTGATGGTCGGGTAACTTTCGCTATTTACTGTCGGAGATCACTTTTCATGATTAATAATGCATCCTGAGACCGTTTTACTCAAAGTTAGAGCAAAAAAATTTTTTGTCCAAAAATCTTCCGTCGGTCATACCGGTACCCATGTCCTATGACTTGTACCAAGTTGTGAAGGGTACATTTTGACAAAAATCCAAAAAAATCTTTAAAAAGTCGCTATTGCTTATTGCATTCAGCATCGTTAGACGACTCTTATATGCCTTGGATGACCACTGTCTGATGATTATTTTAGCTTTTATGCCAAAATTTTGATTTCGTGTCTTACGTCCCTACATTAGACGACCTTGGATTTTCGTCTCCTGCACCGCCATGCAACTTTGATGGTCGGGTAACTTTCGCTATTTACTGTCGGAGATCACTTTTCATGATTAATAATGCATCCTGAGACCGTTTTACTCAAAGTTAGAGCAAAAAAATTTTTTGTCCAAAAATCTTCCGTCGGTCATACCGGTACCCATGTCCTATGACTTGTACCAAGTTGTGAAGGGTACATTTTGACAAAAATCCAAAAAAATCATTAAAAAGTCTCCATTGCTTATTGCATTTCGCATCGTTAGACGACTCTAATATGCCTTGGATGACCACTGTCTGATGATTATTTTAGATTTTATGCCAAAATTTTGATTTCGTGTCTTACGTCCCTACATTAGACGACCTTGGATTTTCGTCTCCTGCACCGCCATGCAACTTTGATGGTCGGGTAACTTTCGCTATTTACTGTCGGAGATCACTTTTCATGATTAATAATGCATCCTGAGACCGTTTTACTCAAAGTTAGAGCAAAAAAATTTTTTGTCCAAAAATCTTCCGTCGGTCATACCGGTACCCATGTCCTATGACTTGTACCAAGTTGTGAAGGGTAAATTTTGACAAAAATCCAAAAAAATCATTAAAAAGTCGCTATTGCTTATTGCATTCAGCATCGTTAGACGACTCTTATATGCCTTGGATGACCACTGTCTGATGATTATTTTAGCTTTTATGCCAAAATTTTGATTTCGTGTCTTACGTCCCTACATTAGACGACCTTGGATTTTCGTCTCCTGCACCGCCATGCAACTTTGATGGTCGGGTGACTTTTGCTATTTACCGTCGGAGATCACTTTTCATGATTAAGAATGCATCCTGAGACCGTTTTACTCAAAGTTAGAGCAAAAAAATTTTTTGTCCAAAAATCTTCCGTCGGTCATACCGGTACCCATGTCCTATGACTTGTACCAAGTTGTGAAGGGTACATTTTGACAAAAATCCAAAAAAATCTTTAAAAAGTCGCTATTGCTTATTGCATTCAGCATCGTTAGACGACTCTTATATGCCTTGGATGACCACTGTCTGATGATTATTTTAGCTTTTATGCCAAAATTTTGATTTCGTGTCTTACGTCCCTACATTAGACGACCTTGGATTTTCGTCTCCTGCACCGCCATGCAACTTTGATGGTCGGGTAACTTTCACTATTTACTGTCGGAGATCACTTTTCATGATTAAGAATGCATCCTGAGACCGTTTTACTCAAAGTTAGAGCAAAAAAATTTTTTGTCCAAAAATCTTCCGTCGGTCATACCGGTACCCATGTCCTATGACTTGTACCAAGTTGTGAAGGGTACATTTTGACAAAAATCCAAAAAAATCTTTAAAAAGTCGCTATTGCTTATTGCATTCAGCATCGTTAGACGACTCTTATATGCCTTGGATGACCACTGTCTGATGATTATTTTAGCTTTTATGCCAAAATTTTGATTTCGTGTCTTACGTCCCTACATTAGACGACCTTGGATTTTCGTCTCCTGCACCGCCATGCAACTTTGATGGTCGGGTAACTTTCGCTATTTACTGTCGGAGATCACTTTTCATGATTAATAATGCATCCTGAGACCGTTTTACTCAAAGTTAGAGCAAAAAAATTTTTTGTCCAAAAATCTTCCGTCGGTCATACCGGTACCCATGTCCTATGACTTGTACCAAGTTGTGAAGGGTAAATTTTGACAAAAATCCAAAAAAATCATTAAAAAGTCGCTATTGCTTATTGCATTCAGCATCGTTAGACGACTCTTATATGCCTTGGATGACCACTGTCTGATGATTATTTTAGATTTTATGCCAAAATTTTGATTTCGTGTCTTACGTCCCTACATTAGACGACCTTGGATTTTCGTCTCCTGCACCGCCATGCAACTTTGATGGTCGGGTAACTTTCGCTATTTACTGTCGGAGATCACTTTTCATGATTAATAATGCATCCTGAGACCGTTTTACTCAAAGTTAGAGCAAAAAAATTTTTTGTCCAAAAATCTTCCGTCGGTCATACCGGTACCCATGTCCTATGACTTGTACCAAGTTGTGAAGGGTACATTTTGACAAAAATCCAAAAAAATCATTAAAAAGTCGCTATTGCTTATTGCATTCAGCATCGTTAGACAACTCTTATATGCCTTGGATGACCACTGTCTGATGATTATTTTAGATTTTATGCCAAAATTTTGATTTCGTGTCTTACGTCCCTACATTAGACGACCTTGGATTTTCGTCTCCTGCACCGCCATGCAACTTTGATGGTCGGGTAACTTTCGCTATTTACTGTCGGAGATCACTTTTCATGATTAATAATGCATCCTGACACCGTTTTACTCAAAGTTAGAGCAAAAAAATTTTTTGTCCAAAAATCTTCCGTCGGTCATACCGGTACCCATGTCCTATGACTTATACCAAGTTGTGAAGGGTAAATTTTGACAAAAATCCAAAAAAATCATTAAAAAGTCGCTATTGCTTATTGCATTTCGCATCGTTAGACGACTCTAATATGCCTTGGATGACCACTGTCTGATGATTATTTTAGCTTTTATGCCAAAATTTTGATTTCGTGTCTTACGTCCCTACATTAGACGACCTTGGATTTTCGTCTCCTGCACCGCCATGCAACTTTGATGGTCGGGTGACTTTTGCTATTTACCGTCGGAGATCACTTTTCGTGGTTAAATATGTATTCTGAGACAGTTTTACTCAAAGTTAGAGAAAAAAATTTTCTTCTCAATAAATCCCCCGAAACCAATGTCTTATACATTGAACCAGGTTATGAGGCGCACCTGTGTGTGAAGAGTTCTTCGTGTGGTTTATAGACATTTCAGGCACTTGGTATATAGTTTTGGTTTGTGCCCAAGTCCCGTACTTAGAGATATTTTTGGTTTCGGACCAACCAATTCGACTTGCCTTCATGTCTTGTTAGGTTTATTATATCAATACTCGAACTTATATGCATGTTCAGGGACATCATATTAACTTTCCGTTTGCACCCAAGTCCCGAACTTAGAGATATTTTTGGTTTTGGACCAACCAATTCGACTTGCCTTCATCTCTTGTTAGGTTTATAATATCAATACTCGAACTTATATGCATGTTCAGGGACATCATTTTAACTTTCGGTTTGCACCCAAGTCCCGAACTTAGAGATATTTTTGGTTTTGGACCAACCAATTCGACTTGCCTTCATCTCTTGTTAGGTTTATAATATCAATACTCGAACTTATATGCATGTTCAGGGACATCATATTCACTTTCGGTTTGCGCACAAGTCCCGAACTTAGAGATATTTTTGGTTTCTTACCAACCAATTCGACTTGCCTTCATCTCTTGTTAGGTTTATAATATCAATACTCGAACTTATATGCATGTTCAGGGACATCATATTAACTTTCGGTTTGTACCCAAGTCCCGAACTTAGTGATATTTTTGGTTTCTCACCAACCAAATCGACTTGCCTTCATCTCTTGTTAGGTTTATAATATCAATACTCGAACTTATATGCATGTTCAGGGACATCATATTAACTTTCGGTTTGTACCCAAGTCCCGAACTTAGTGATATTTTTGGTTTTGGACCAACCAATTCGACTTGCCTTCATCTCTTGTTAGGTTTATAATATCAATACTCGAACTTATATGCATGTTCAGGGACATCATTTTAACTTTCGGTTTGCACCCAAGTCCCGAACTTAGTGATATTTTTGGTTTCTCACCAACCAAATCGACTTGCCTTCATCTCTTGTTAGGTTTATAATATCAATACTCGAACTTATATGCATGTTCAGGGACATCATATTAACTTTCGGTTTGTACCCAAGTCCCGAACTTAGTGATATTTTTGGTTTCTTACTTACCAATTCGACTTGCCTTCATCTCTTGTTAGGTTTATAATATCAATACTCGAACTTATATGCATGTTCAGGGACATCATATTAACTTTCGGTTTGTACCCAAGTCCCGAACTTAGTGATATTTTTGGTTTCCGACCAACCAATTCGACTTGCCTTCATCTCTTGTTAGGTTTATAATATCAATACTCGAACTTATATGCATGTTCAGGGACATCATATTAACTTTCGGTTTGTACCCAAGTCCCGAACTTAGTGATATTTTTGGTTTCCGACCAACCAATTCGACTTGCCTTCATCTCTTGTTAGGTTTATAATATCAATACTCGAACTTATGTGCATGTTCAGGGACATCATATTAACTTTTGGTTTGCGCACAAGTCCCGAACTTAGAGATATTTTTGGTTTCTTACTTACCAATTCGACTTGCCTTCATCTCTTGTTAGGTTTATAATATCAATACTCGAACTTATGTGCATGTTCAGGGACATCATTTTAACTTTCGGTTTGTACCCAAGTCCCGAACTTAGTGATATTTTTGGTTTCCGACCAACCAATTCGACTTGCCTTCATCTCTTGTTAGGTTTATAATATCAATACTCGAACTTATATGCATGTTCAGGGACATCATTTTAACTTTCGGTTTGCACCCAAGTCCCGAACTTAGTGATATTTTTGGTTTCCGACCAACCAATTCGACTTGCCTTCATCTCTTGTTAGGTTTATAATATCAATACTCGAACTTATATGCATGTTCAGGGACATCATTTTAACTTTCGGTTTGCACCCAAGTCCCGAACTTAGTGATATTTTTGGTTTCCGACCAACCAATTCGACTTGCCTTCATCTCTTGTTAGGTTTATAATATCAATACTCGAACTTATATGCATGTTCAGGGACATCATATTAACTTTTGGTTTGCGCACAAGTCCCGAACTTAGAGATATTTTTGGTTTCTTACTTACCAATTCGACTTGCCTTCATCTCTTGTTAGGTTTATAATATCAATACTCGAACTTATGTGCATGTTCAGGGACATCATTTTAACTTTCGGTTTGTACCCAAGTCCCGAACTTAGTGATATATTTGGTTTCTCACCAACCAATTCGACTTGCCTTCATCTCTTGTTAGGTTTATAATATCAATACTCGAACTTATATGCATGTTCAGGGACATCATATTAACTTTCGGTTTGTACCCAAGTCCCGAACTTAGTGATATTTTTGGTTTCCGACCAACCAATTCGACTTGCCTTCATCTCTTGTTAGGTTTATAATATCAATACTCGAACTTATATGCATGTTCAGGGACATCATTTTAACTTTCGGTTTGCACCCAAGTCCCGAACTTAGAGATATTTTTGGTTTCGGACCAACCAATTCGACTTGCCTTCATCTCTTGTTAGGTTTATAATATCAATACTCGAACTTATATGCATGTTCAGGGACATCATTCTAACTTTCGGTTTGTACCCAAGTCCCGAACTTAGTGATATTTTTGGTTTCCGACCAACCAATTCGACTTGCCTTCATCTCTTGTTAGGTTTATAATATCAATACTCGAACTTATGTGCATGTTCAGGGACATCATATTAACTTTTGGTTTGCGCACAAGTCCCGAACTTAGAGATATTTTTGGTTTCTTACTTACCAATTCGACTTGCCTTCATCTCTTGTTAGGTTTATAATATCAATACTCGAACTTATGTGCATGTTCAGGGACATCATTTTAACTTTCGGTTTGTACCCAAGTCCCGAACATAGTGATATTTTTGGTTTCTCACCAACCAATTCGACTTGCCTTCATCTCTTGTTAGGTTTATAATATCAATACTCGAACTTATATGCATGTTCAGGGACATCATATTAACTTTCGGTTTGTACCCAAGTCCCGAACTTAGTGATATTTTTGGTTTCCGACCAACCAATTCGACTTGCCTTCATCTCTTGTTAGGTTTATAATATCAATACTCGAACTTATATGCATGTTCAGGGACATCATTTTAACTTTCGGTTTGCACCCAAGTCCCGAACTTAGAGATATTTTTGGTTTCGGACCAACCAATTCGACTTGCCTTCATCTCTTGTTAGGTTTATAATATCAATACTCGAACTTATATGCATGTTCAGGGACATCATATTAACTTTCGGTTTGTACCCAAGTCCCGAACTTAGAGACATTTTTGGTTTCGGACCAACCAATTCGACTTGCCTTCATCTCTTGTTAGGTTTATAATATCAATACTCGAACTTATATGCATGTTCAGGGACATCATTTTAACTTTCGGTTTGCGCACAAGTCCCGAACTTAGTGATATTTTTGGTTTTGGACCAACCAATTCGACTTGCCTTCATCTCTTGTTAGGTTTATAATATCAATACTCGAACTTATATGCATGTTCAGGGACATCATTTTAACTTTCGGTTTGCTCCCAAGTCCCGAACTTAGAGATATTTTTGGTTTCGGACCAACCAATTCGACTTGCCTTCATCTCTTGTTAGGTTTATAATATCAATACTCGAACTTATATGCATGTTCAGGGACATCATATTAACTTTCGGTTTGCGCACAAGTCCCGAACTTAGAGATATTTTTGGTTTCGGACCAACCAATTCGACTTGCCTTCATCTCTTGTTAGGTTTATAATATCAATACTCGAACTTATATGCATGTTCAGGGACATCATTTTAACTTTCGGTTTGTACCCAAGTCCCGAACTTAGTGATATTTTTGGTTTCTCACCAACCAAATCGACTTGCCTTCATCTCTTGTTAGGTTTATAATATCAATACTCGAACTTATATGCATGTTCAGGGACATCATTTTAACTTTCGGTTTGTACCCAAGTCCCGAACTTAGTGATATTTTTGGTTTCTCACCAACCAATTCGACTTGCCTTCATCTCTTGTTAGGTTTATAATATCAATACTCGAACTTATATGCATGTTCAGGGACATCATTTTAACTTTCGGTTTGTACCCAAGTCCCGAACTTAGTGATATTTTTGGTTTCTCACCAACCAAATCGACTTGCCTTCATCTCTTGTTAGGTTTATAATATCAATACTCGAACTTATATGCATGTTCAGGGACATCATTCTAACTTTCGGTTTGTACCCAAGTCCCGAACTTAGTGATATTTTTGGTTTCCGACCAACCAATTCGACTTGCCTTCATCTCTTGTTAGGTTTATAATATCAATACTCGAACTTATATGCATGTTCAGGGACATCATATTAACTTTTGGTTTGCGCACAAGTCCCGAACTTAGAGATATTTTTGGTTTCTTACTTACCAATTCGACTTGCCTTCATCTCTTGTTAGGTTTATAATATCAATACTCGAACTTATATGCATGTTCAGGGACATCATTTTAACTTTCGGTTTGTACCCAAGTCCCGAACTTAGTGATATTTTTGGTTTCTCACCAACCAAATCGACTTGCCTTCATCTCTTGTTAGGTTTATAATATCAATACTCGAACTTATATGCATGTTCAGGGACATCATTTTAACTTTCGGTTTGTACCCAAGTCCCGAACTTAGTGATATTTTTGGTTTCGGACCAACCAATTCGACTTGCCTTCATCTCTTGTTAGGTTTATAATATCAATACTCGAACTTATATGCATGTTCAGGGACATCATTTTAACTTTCGGTTTGCACCCAAGTCCCGAACTTAGAGATATTTTTGGTTTCGGACCAACCAATTCGACTTGCCTTCATCTCTTGTTAGGTTTATAATATCAATACTCGAACTTATATGCATGTTCAGGGACATCATTCTAACTTTCAGTTTGTACCCAAGTCCCGAACTTAGTGATATTTTTGGTTTCCGACCAACCAATTCGACTTGCCTTCATCTCTTGTTAGGTTTATAATATCAATACTCGAACTTATATGCATGTTCAGGGACATCATATTAACTTTTGGTTTGCGCACAAGTCCCGAACTTAGAGATATTTTTGGTTTCTTACTTACCAATTCGACTTGCCTTCATCTCTTGTTAGGTTTATAATATCAATACTCGAACTTATGTGCATGTTCAGGGACATCATTTTAACTTTCGGTTTGTACCCAAGTCCCGAACTTAGTGATATTTTTGGTTTCTCACCAACCAATTCGACTTGCCTTCATCTCTTGTTAGGTTTATAATATCAATACTCGAACTTATATGCATGTTCAGGGACATCATATTAACTTTCGGTTTGTACCCAAGTCCCGAACTTAGTGATATTTTTGGTTTCCGACCAACCAATTCGACTTGCCTTCATCTCTTGTTAGGTTTATAATATCAATACTCGAACTTATATGCATGTTCAGGGACATCATTTTAACTTTCGGTTTGCACCCAAGTCCCGAACTTAGAGATATTTTTGGTTTCGGACCAACCAATTCGACTTGCCTTCATCTCTTGTTAGGTTTATAATATCAATATTCGAACTTATATGCATGTTCAGGGACATCATTTTAACTTTCGGTTTGCTCCCAAGTCCCGAACTTAGTGATATTTTTGGTTTCTCACCAACCAAATCGACTTGCCTTCATCTCTTGTTAGGTTTATAATATCAATACTCGAACTTATATGCATGTTCAGGGACATCATATTAACTTTTGGTTTGCGCACAAGTCCCGAACTTAGAGATATTTTTGGTTTCTTACTTACCAATTCGACTTGCCTTCATCTCTTGTTAGGTTTATAATATCAATACTCGAACTTATATGCATGTTCAGGGACATCATTTTAACTTTCGGTTTGCACCCAAGTCCCGAACTTAGAGATATTTTTGGTTTCGGACCAACCAATTCGACTTGCCTTCATCTCTTGTTAGGTTTATAATATCAATACTCGAACTTATATGCATGTTCAGGGACATCATTTTAACTTTCGGTTTGTACCCAAGTCCCGAACTTAGTGATATTTTTGGTTTCTCACCAACCAAATCGACTTGCCTTCATCTCTTGTTAGGTTTATAATATCAATACTCGAACTTATATGCATGTTCAGGGACATCATTTTAACTTTCGGTTTGTACCCAAGTCCCGAACTTAGTGATATTTTTGGTTTCTCACCAACCAAATCGACTTGCCTTCATCTCTTGTTAGGTTTATAATATCAATACTCGAACTTATATGCATGTTCAGGGACATCATTCTAACTTTCGGTTTGTACCCAAGTCCCGAACTTAGTGATATTTTTGGTTTCCGACCAACCAATTCGACTTGCCTTCATCTCTTGTTAGGTTTATAATATCAATACTCGAACTTATATGCATGTTCAGGGACATCATATTAACTTTTGGTTTGCGCACAAGTCCCGAACTTAGAGATATTTTTGGTTTCTTACTTACCAATTCGACTTGCCTTCATCTCTTGTTAGGTTTATAATATCAATACTCGAACTTATGTGCATGTTCAGGGACATCATTTTAACTTTCGGTTTGTACCCAAGTCCCGAACTTAGTGATATTTTTGGTTTCTCACCAACCAATTCGACTTGCCTTCATCTCTTGTTAGGTTTATAATATCAATACTCGAACTTATATGCATGTTCAGGGACATCATATTAACTTTCGGTTTGTACCCAAGTCCCGAACTTAGTGATATTTTTGGTTTCCGACCAACCAATTCGACTTGCCTTCATCTCTTGTTAGGTTTATAATATCAATACTCGAACTTATATGCATGTTCAGGGACATCATTTTAACTTTCGGTTTGCACCCAAGTCCCGAACTTAGTGATATTTTTGGTTTCCGACCAACCAATTCGACTTGCCTTCATCTCTTGTTAGGTTTATAATATCAATACTCGAACTTATATGCATGTTCAGGGACATCATTTTAACTTTCGGTTTGCACCCAAGTCCCGAACTTAGAGATATTTTTGGTTTCGGACCAACCAATTCGACTTGCCTTCATCTCTTGTTAGGTTTATAATATCAATACTCGAACTTATATGCATGTTCAGGGACATCATATTAACTTTTGGTTTGCGCACAAGTCCCGAACTTAGAGATATTTTTGGTTTCTTACTTACCAATTCGACTTGCCTTCATCTCTTGTTAGGTTTATAATATCAATACTCGAACTTATATGCATGTTCAGGGACATCATTTTAACTTTCGGTTTGCACCCAAGTCCCGAACTTAGAGATATTTTTGGTTTCGGACCAACCAATTCGACTTGCCTTCATCTCTTGTTAGGTTTATAATATCAATACTCGAACTTATATGCATGTTCAGGGACATCATATTCACTTTCGGTTTGTACCCAAGTCCCGAACTTAGTGATATTTTTGGTTTCTCACCAACCAATTCGACTTGCCTTCATCTCTTGTTAGGTTTATAATATCAATACTCGAACTTATATGCATGTTCAGGGACATCATATTAACTTTCGGTTTGCGCACAAGTCCCGAACTTAGAGATATTTTTGGTTTCGGACCAACCAATTCGACTTGCCTTCATCTCTTGTTAGGTTTATAATATCAATACTCGAACTTATATGCATGTTCAGGGACATCATTTTAACTTTCGGTTTGCTCCCAAGTCCCGAACTTAGAGATATTTTTGGTTTCGGACCAACCAATTCGACTTGCCTTCATCTCTTGTTAGGTTTATAATATCAATACTCGAACTTATATGCATGTTCAGGGACATCATATTAACTTTCGGTTTGCGCACAAGTCCCGAACTTAGAGATATTTTTGGTTTCGGACCAACCAATTCGACTTGCCTTCATCTCTTGTTAGGTTTATAATATCAATACTCGAACTTATATGCATGTTCAGGGACATCATATTAACTTTCGGTTTGTACCCAAGTCCCGAACTTAGTGATATTTTTGGTTTCCGACCAACCAATTCGACTTGCCTTCATCTCTTGTTAGGTTTATAATATCAATACTCGAACTTATATGCATGTTCAGGGACATCATATTAACTTTTGGTTTGCGCACAAGTCCCGAACTTAGAGATATTTTTGGTTTCTTACTTACCAATTCGACTTGCCTTCATCTCTTGTTAGGTTTATAATATCAATACTCGAACTTATGTGCATGTTCAGGGACATCATTTTAACTTTCGGTTTGTACCCAAGTCCCGAACTTAGTGATATTTTTGGTTTCTCACCAACCAATTCGACTTGCCTTCATCTCTTGTTAGGTTTATAATATCAATACTCGAACTTATATGCATGTTCAGGGACATCATATTAACTTTCGGTTTGTACCCAAGTCCCGAACTTAGTGATATTTTTGGTTTCCGACCAACCAAATCGACTTGCCTTCATCTCTTGTTAGGTTTATAATATCAATACTCGAACTTATATGCATGTTCAGGGACATCATTCTAACTTTCGGTTTGTACCCAAGTCCCGAACTTAGTGATATTTTTGGTTTCCGACCAACCAATTCGACTTGCCTTCATCTCTTGTTAGGTTTATAATATCAATACTCGAACTTATATGCATGTTCAGGGACATCATATTAACTTTTGGTTTGCGCACAAGTCCCGAACTTAGAGATATTTTTGGTTTCTTACTTACCAATTCGACTTGCCTTCATCTCTTGTTAGGTTTATAATATCAATACTCGAACTTATGTGCATGTTCAGGGACATCATTTTAACTTTCGGTTTGTACCCAAGTCCCGAACTTAGTGATATTTTTGGTTTCTCACCAACCAATTCGACTTGCCTTCATCTCTTGTTAGGTTTATAATATCAATACTCGAACTTATATGCATGTTCAGGGACATCATATTAACTTTTGGTTTGCGCACAAGTCCCGAACTTAGAGATATTTTTGGTTTCTTACTTACCAATTCGACTTGCCTTCATCTCTTGTTAGGTTTATAATATCAATACTCGAACTTATATGCATGTTCAGGGACATCATTTTAACTTTCGGTTTGTACCCAAGTCCCGAACTTAGAGATATTTTTGGTTTCCGACCAACCAATTCGACTTGCCTTCATCTCTTGTTAGGTTTATAATATCAATACTCGAACTTATATGCATGTTCAGGGACATCATATTAACTTTCGGTTTGTACCCAAGTCCCGAACTTAGTGATATTTTTGGTTTCCGACCAACCAATTCGACTTGCCTTCATCTCTTGTTAGGTTTATAATATCAATACTCGAACTTATGTGCATGTTCAGGGACATCATATTAACTTTTGGTTTGCGC
Organism: Anopheles maculipalpis; assembly: GCF_943734695.1. NCBI lineage: Eukaryota > Metazoa > Arthropoda > Insecta > Diptera > Culicidae > Anopheles > Anopheles maculipalpis. The sequence continues at coordinate 103,834 of NW_026060535.1, read as the reverse complement.
ACAAGTCCCGAACTTAGAGATATTTTTGGTTTCTTACTTACCAATTCGACTTGCCTTCATCTCTTGTTAGGTTTATAATATCAATACTCGAACTTATGTGCATGTTCAGGGACATCATTTTAACTTTCGGTTTGTACCCAAGTCCCGAACTTAGTGATATTTTTGGTTTCTCACCAACCAATTCGACTTGCCTTCATCTCTTGTTAGGTTTATAATATCAATACTCGAACTTATATGCATGTTCAGGGACATCATATTAACTTTCGGTTTGTACCCAAGTCCCGAACTTAGTGATATTTTTGGTTTCCGACCAACCAAATCGACTTGCCTTCATCTCTTGTTAGGTTTATAATATCAATACTCGAACTTATATGCATGTTCAGGGACATCATTCTAACTTTCGGTTTGTACCCAAGTCCCGAACTTAGTGATATTTTTGGTTTCCGACCAACCAATTCGACTTGCCTTCATCTCTTGTTAGGTTTATAATATCAATACTCGAACTTATATGCATGTTCAGGGACATCATATTAACTTTTGGTTTGCGCACAAGTCCCGAACTTAGAGATATTTTTGGTTTCTTACTTACCAATTCGACTTGCCTTCATCTCTTGTTAGGTTTATAATATCAATACTCGAACTTATGTGCATGTTCAGGGACATCATTTTAACTTTCGGTTTGTACCCAAGTCCCGAACTTAGTGATATTTTTGGTTTCTCACCAACCAATTCGACTTGCCTTCATCTCTTGTTAGGTTTATAATATCAATACTCGAACTTATATGCATGTTCAGGGACATCATATTAACTTTCGGTTTGTACCCAAGTCCCGAACTTAGTGATATTTTTGGTTTCCGACCAACCAATTCGACTTGCCTTCATCTCTTGTTAGGTTTATAATATCAATACTCGAACTTATATGCATGTTCAGGGACATCATATTAACTTTTGGTTTGCGCACAAGTCCCGAACTTAGAGATATTTTTGGTTTCTTACTTACCAATTCGACTTGCCTTCATCTCTTGTTAGGTTTATAATATCAATACTCGAACTTATGTGCATGTTCAGGGACATCATTTTAACTTTCGGTTTGTACCCAAGTCCCGAACTTAGTGATATTTTTGGTTTCTCACCAACCAATTCGACTTGCCTTCATCTCTTGTTAGGTTTATAATATCAATACTCGAACTTATATGCATGTTCAGGGACATCATTTTAACTTTCGGTTTGCACCCAAGTCCCGAACTTAGAGATATTTTTGGTTTCGGACCAACCAATTCGACTTGCCTTCATCTCTTGTTAGGTTTATAATATCAATACTCGAACTTATATGCATGTTCAGGGACATCATATTAACTTTCGGTTTGTACCCAAGTCCCGAACTTAGTGATATTTTTGGTTTCTCACCAACCAAATCGACTTGCCTTCATCTCTTGTTAGGTTTATAATATCAATACTCGAACTTATATGCATGTTCAGGGACATCATTCTAACTTTCGGTTTGTACCCAAGTCCCGAACTTAGTGATATTTTTGGTTTCCGACCAACCAATTCGACTTGCCTTCATCTCTTGTTAGGTTTATAATATCAATACTCGAACTTATATGCATGTTCAGGGACATCATATTAACTTTTGGTTTGCGCACAAGTCCCGAACTTAGAGATATTTTTGGTTTCTTACTTACCAATTCGACTTGCCTTCATCTCTTGTTAGGTTTATAATATCAATACTCGAACTTATGTGCATGTTCAGGGACATCATTTTAACTTTCGGTTTGTACCCAAGTCCCGAACTTAGTGATATTTTTGGTTTCTCACCAACCAATTCGACTTGCCTTCATCTCTTGTTAGGTTTATAATATCAATACTCGAACTTATATGCATGTTCAGGGACATCATATTAACTTTCGGTTTGTACCCAAGTCCCGAACTTAGTGATATTTTTGGTTTCCGACCAACCAATTCGACTTGCCTTCATCTCTTGTTAGGTTTATAATATCAATACTCGAACTTATATGCATGTTCAGGGACATCATATTAACTTTTGGTTTGCGCACAAGTCCCGAACTTAGAGATATTTTTGGTTTCTTACTTACCAATTCGACTTGCCTTCATCTCTTGTTAGGTTTATAATATCAATACTCGAACTTATGTGCATGTTCAGGGACATCATTTTAACTTTCGGTTTGTACCCAAGTCCCGAACTTAGTGATATTTTTGGTTTCTCACCAACCAATTCGACTTGCCTTCATCTCTTGTTAGGTTTATAATATCAATACTCGAACTTATATGCATGTTCAGGGACATCATATTAACTTTTGGTTTGCGCACAAGTCCCGAACTTAGAGATATTTTTGGTTTCTTACTTACCAATTCGACTTGCCTTCATCTCTTGTTAGGTTTATAATATCAATACTCGAACTTATATGCATGTTCAGGGACATCATTTTAACTTTCGGTTTGCACCCAAGTCCCGAACTTAGAGATATTTTTGGTTTCGGACCAACCAATTCGACTTGCCTTCATCTCTTGTTAGGTTTATAATATCAATACTCGAACTTATATGCATGTTCAGGGACATCATTTTAACTTTCGGTTTGCACCCAAGTCCCGAACTTAGAGATATTTTTGGTTTCGGACCAACCAATTCGACTTGCCTTCATCTCTTGTTAGGTTTATAATATCAATACTCGAACTTATATGCATGTTCAGGGACATCATTTTAACTTTCGGTTTGCACCCAAGTCCCGAACTTAGAGATATTTTTGGTTTTGGACCAACCAATTCGACTTGCCTTCATCTCTTGTTAGGTTTATAATATCAATACTCGAACTTATATGCATGTTCAGGGACATCATTTTAACTTTCGGTTTGTACCCAAGTCCCGAACTTAGAGATATTTTTGGTTTTGGACCAACCAATTCGACTTGCCTTCATCTCTTGTTAGGTTTATAATATCAATACTCGAACTTATATGCATGTTCAGGGACATCATTTTAACTTTCGGTTTGCACCCAAGTCCCGAACTTAGAGATATTTTTGGTTTCTTATCAACCAATTCGACTTGCCTTCATCTCTTGTTAGGTTTATAATATCAATACTCGAACTTATATGCATGTTCAGGGACATCATTTTAACTTTCGGTTTGCACCCAAGTCCCGAACTTAGAGATATTTTTGGTTTCGGACCAACCAATTCGACTTGCCTTCATCTCTTGTTAGGTTTATAATATCAATACTCGAACTTATATGCATGTTCAAGGACATCATTTTAACTTTCGGTTTGCACCCAAGTCCCGAACTTAGAGATATTTTTGGTTTCCGACTAACCAATTCGACTTGCCTTCATCTCTTGTTAGGTTTATAATATCAATACTCGAACTTATATGCATGTTCAGGGACATCATTTTAACTTTCGGTTTGCACCCAAGTCCCGAACTTAGAGATATTTGTGGTTATGGACCAACCAATTCGACTTGCCTTCATCTCTTGTTAGGTTTATAATATCAATACTCGAACTTATATGCATGTTCAGGGACATCATTTTAACATTCGGTTTGCACCCAAGTCCCGAACTTAGAGATATTTTTGGTTTTGGACCAACCAATTCGACTTGCCTTCATCTCTTGTTAGGTTTATAATATCAATACTCGAACTTATATGCATGTTCAGGGACATCATTTTAACTTTCGGTTTGCACCCAAGTCCCGAACTTAGAGATATTTGTGGTTATGGACCAACCAATTCGACTTGCCTTCATCTCTTGTTAGGTTTATAATATCAATACTCGAACTTATATGCATGTTCAGGGACATCATTTTAACTTTCGGTTTGCACCCAAGTCCCGAACTTAGAGATATTTTTGGTTTTGGACCAACCAATTCGACTTGCCTTCATCTCTTGTTAGGTTTATAATATCAATACTCGAACTTATATGCATGTTCAGGGACATCATTTTAACTTTCGGTTTGTACCCAAGTCCCGAACTTAGAGATATTTTTGGTTTCTTATCAACCAATTCGACTTGCCTTCATCTCTTGTTAGGTTTATAATATCAATACTCGAACTTATATGCATGTTCAGGGACATCATTTTAACATTCGGTTTGCACCCAAGTCCCGAACTTAGAGATATTTTTGGTTTTGGACCAACCAATTCGACTTGCCTTCATCTCTTGTTAGGTTTATAATATCAATACTCGAACTTATATGCATGTTCAGGGACATCATTTTAACTTTCGGTTTGCACCCAAGTCCCGAACTTAGAGATATTTTTGGTTTCCGACTAACCAATTCGACTTGCCTTCATCTCTTGTTAGGTTTATAATATCAATACTCGAACTTATATGCATGTTCAGGGACATCATATTCACTTTCGGTTTGCACCCAAGTCTCGAACTTAGAGATATTTTTGGTTTTGGACCAACCAATTCGACTTGCCTTCATCTCTTGTTAGGTTTATAATATCAATACTCGAACTTATATGCATGTTCAGGGACATCATTTTAACTTTCGGTTTGCACCCAAGTCCCGAACTTAGAGATATTTTTGGTTTCTTATCAACCAATTCGACTTGCCTTCATCTCTTGTTAGGTTTATAATATCAATACTCGAACTTATATGCATGTTCAGGGACATCATTTTAACTTTCGGTTTGTACCCAAGTCCCGAACTTAGTGATATTTTTGGTTTCGGACCAACCAATTCGACTTGCCTTCATCTCTTGTTAGGTTTATAATATCAATACTCGAACTTATATGCATGTTCAGGGACATCATTTTAACTTTCGGTTTGCACCCAAGTCCCGAACTTAGAGATATTTTTGGTTTTGGACCAACCAATTCGACTTGCCTTCATCTCTTGTTAGGTTTATAATATCAATACTCGAACTTATATGCATGTTCAGGGACATCATTTTAACTTTCGGTTTGCACCCAAGTCCCGAACTTAGAGATATTTTTGGTTTCTTACTTACCAATTCGACTTGCCTTCATCTCTTGTTAGGTTTATAATATCAATACTCGAACTTATATGTATGTTCAGGGACATCATTTTAACTTTCGGTTTGTACCCAAGTCCCGAACTTAGAGATATTTTTGGTTTCGGACCAACCAATTCGACTTGCCTTCATCTCTTGTTAGGTTTATAATATCAATACTCGAACTTATATGTATGTTCAGGGACATCATTTTAACTTTCGGTTTGTACCCAAGTCCCGAACTTAGAGATATTTTTGGTTTTGGACCAACCAATTCGACTTGCCTTCATCTCTTGTTAGGTTTATAATATCAATACTCGAACTTATATGCATGTTCAAGGACATCATTTTAACTTTCGGTTTGTACCCAAGTCCCGAACTTAGAGATATTTTTGGTTTCTTACTTACCAATTCGACTTGCCTTCATCTCTTGTTAGGTTTATAATATCAATACTCGAACTTATATGCATGTTCAGGGACATCATTTTAACTTTCGGTTTGTACCCAAGTCCCGAACTTAGTGATATTTTTGGTTTCTCACCAACCAAATCGACTTGCCTTCATCTCTTGTTAGGTTTATAATATCAATGCTCGAACTTATATGCATGTTCAGGGACATCATATTAACTTTTGGTTTGTACCCAAGTCCCGAACTTAGTGATATTTTTGGTTTCTTATCAACCAATTCGACTTGCCTTCATCTCTTGTTAGGTTTATAATATCAATACTCGAACTTATATGCATGTTCAGGGACATCATATTAACTTTCGGTTTGCGCACAAGTCCCGAACTTAGAGATATTTTTGGTTTCGGACCAACCAATTCGACTTGCCTTCATCTCTTGTTAGGTTTATAATATCAATACTCGAACTTATATGCATGTTCAGGGACATCATTTTAACTTTCGGTTTGCGCACAAGTCCCGAACTTAGTGATATTTTTGGTTTCTTACCAACCAATTCGACTTGCCTTCATCTCTTGTTAGGTTTATAATATCAATACTCGAACTTATATGCATGTTCAGGGACATCATTTTAACTTTCGGTTTGTACCCAAGTCCCGAACTTAGAGATATTTTTGGTTTCGGACCAACCAATTCGTCTTGCCTTCATCTCTTGTTAGGTTTATAATATCAATACTCGAACTTATATGCATGTTCAGGGACATCATTTTAACTTTCGGTTTGTACCCAAGTCCCGAACTTAGAGATATTTTTGGTTTTGGACCAACCAACTCGACTTGCCTTCATCTCTTGTTAGGTTTATAATATCAATACTCGAACTTATATGCATGTTCAGGGACATCATTTTAACTTTCGGTTTGCACCCAAGTCCCGAACTTAGAGATATTTTTGGTTTCTTACTTACCAATTCGACTTGCCTTCATCTCTTGTTAGGTTTATAATATCAATACTCGAACTTATATGCATGTTCAGGGACATCATTTTAACTTTCGGTTTGTACCCAAGTCCCGAACTTAGAGATATTTTTGGTTTCTTACTTACCAATTCGACTTGCCTTCATCTCTTGTTAGGTTTATAATATCAATACTCGAACTTATATGCATGTTCAGGGACATCATATTAACTTTTGGTTTGCGCACAAGTCCCGAACAGAGAGATATTTTTGGTTTTGGACCAACCAATTCGACTTGCCTTCATCTCTTGTTAGGTTTATAATATCAATACTCGAACTTATATGCATGTTCAGGGACATCATTTTAACTTTCGGTTTGCACCCAAGTCCCGAACTTAGAGATATTTTTGGTTTCGGACCAACCAATTCGACTTGCCTTCATCTCTTGTTAGGTTTATAATATCAATACTCGAACTTATATGCATGTTCAAGGACATCATTTTAACTTTCGGTTTGTACCCAAGTCCCGAACTTAGTGATATTTTTGGTTTTGGACCAACCAATTCGACTTGCCTTCATCTCTTGTTAGGTTTATAATATCAATACTCGAACTTATATGCATGTTCAGGGACATCATTTTAACTTTCGGTTTGTACCCAAGTCCCGAACTTAGAGATATTTTTGGTTTCTTACCAACCAATTCAACTTGCATTCATCTCTTGTTAGGTTTATAATATCAATACTCGTACTTATATGCATGTTCAGGGACATCATATTAACTTTCGGTTTGCACCCAAGTCCCGAACTTAGTGATATTTTTGGTTTCTTAGCAACCAATTCGACTTGCCTTCATCTCTTGTTAGGTTTATAATATCAATACTCGAACTTATATGCATGTTCAGGGACATCATTTTAACTTTCGGTTTGCACCCAAGTCCCGAACTTAGTGATATTTTTGGTTTCTCACCAACCAATTCGACTTGCCTTCATCTCTTGTTAGGTTTATAATATCAATACTCGAACTTATATGCATGTTCAGGGACATCATTTTAACTTTCGGTTTGCACCCAAGTCCCGAACTTAGAGATATTTTTGGTTTTGGACCAACCAATTCGACTTGCCTTCATCTCTTGTTAGATTTATAATATCAATACTCGAACTTATATGCATGTTCAGGGACATCATTTTAACTTTCGGTTTGCACCCAAGTCCCGAACTTAGTGATATTTTTGGTTTTGGACCAACCAATTCGACTTGCCTTCATCTCTTGTTAGGTTTATAATATCAATACTCGAACTTATATGCATGTTCAGGGACATCATTTTAACTTTCGGTTTGTACCCAAGTCCCGAACTTAGAGATATTTTTGGTTTCTTATCAACCAATTCGACTTGCCTTCATCTCTTGTTAGGTTTATAATATCAATACTCGAACTTATATGCATGTTCAGGGACATCATTTTAACTTTCGGTTTGCACCCAAGTCCCGAACTTAGAGATATTTTTGGTTTTGGACCAACCAATTCGACTTGCCTTCATCTCTTGTTAGGTTTATAATATCAATACTCGAACTTATATGCATGTTCAGGGACATCATTTTAACTTTCGGTTTGCACCCAAGTCCCGAACTTAGAGATATTTTTGGTTTCGGACCAACCAATTCGACTTGCCTTCATCTCTTGTTAGGTTTATAATATCAATACTCGAACTTATATGCATGTTCAAGGACATCATTTTAACTTTCGGTTTGTACCCAAGTCCCGAACTTAGTGATATTTTTGGTTTTGGACCAACCAATTCGACTTGCCTTCATCTCTTGTTAGGTTTATAATATCAATACTCGAACTTATATGCATGTTCAGGGACATCATTTTAACTTTCGGTTTGTACCCAAGTCCCGAACTTAGTGATATTTTTGGTTTCTTAGCAACCAATTCGACTTGCCTTCATCTCTTGTTAGGTTTATAATATCAATACTCGAACTTATATGCATGTTCAGGGACATCATTTTAACTTTCGGTTTGCACCCAAGTCCCGAACTAAGTGATATTTTTGGTTTCTCACCAACCAATTCGACTTGCCTTCATCTCTTGTTAGGTTTATAATATCAATACTCGAACTTATATGCATGTTCAGGGACATCATTTTAACTTTCGGTTTGCGCACAAGTCCCGAACTTAGTGATATTTTTGGTTTCTTACCAACCAATTCGACTTGCCTTCATCTCTTGTTAGGTTTATAATATCAATACTCGAACTTATATGCATGTTCAGGGACATCATATTCACTTTCGGTTTGCACCCAAGTCCCGAACTTAGTGATATTTTTGGTTTCTCACCAACCAAATCGACTTGCCTTCATCTCTTGTTAGGTTTATAATATCAATACTCGAACTTATATGCATGTTCAGGGACATCATTTTAACTTTCGGTTTGTACCCAAGTCCCGAACTTAGAGATATTTTTGGTTTCGGACCAACCAATTCGACTTGCCTTCATCTCTTGTTAGGTTTATAATATCAATACTCGAACTTATATGCATGTTCAAGGACATCATTTTAACTTTCGGTTTGTACCCAAGTCCCGAACTTAGTGATATTTTTGGTTTTGGACCAACCAATTCGACTTGCCTTCATCTCTTGTTAGGTTTATAATATCAATACTCGAACTTATATGCATGTTCAGGGACATCATTTTAACTTTCGGTTTGTACCCAAGTCCCGAACTTAGAGATATTTTTGGTTTCGGACCAACCAATTCGTCTTGCCTTCATCTCTTGTTAGGTTTATAATATCAATACTCGAACTTATATGCATGTTCAGGGACATCATTTTAACTTTCGGTTTGTACCCAAGTCCCGAACTTAGAGATATTTTTGGTTTTGGACCAACCAACTCGACTTGCCTTCATCTCTTGTTAGGTTTATAATATCAATACTCGAACTTATATGCATGTTCAGGGACATCATTTTAACTTTCGGTTTGCACCCAAGTCCCGAACTTAGAGATATTTTTGGTTTCTTACTTACCAATTCGACTTGCCTTCATCTCTTGTTAGGTTTATAATATCAATACTCGAACTTATATGCATGTTCAGGGACATCATTTTAACTTTCGGTTTGTACCCAAGTCCCGAACTTAGAGATATTTTTGGTTTCTTACTTACCAATTCGACTTGCCTTCATCTCTTGTTAGGTTTATAATATCAATACTCGAACTTATATGCATGTTCAGGGACATCATATTAACTTTCGGTTTGTACCCAAGTCCCGAACTTAGTGATATTTTTGGTTTCCGACCAACCAATTCGACTTGCCTTCATCTCTTGTTAGGTTTATAATATCAATACTCGAACTTATATGCATGTTCAGGGACATCATTTTAACTTTCGGTTTGTACCCAAGTCCCGAACTTAGTGATATTTTTGGTTTTGGACCAACCAATTCGACTTGCCTTCATCTCTTGTTAGGTTTATAATATCAATACTCGAACTTATATGCATGTTCAGGGACATCATATTAACTTTTGGTTTGCGCACAAGTCCCGAACAGAGAGATATTTTTGGTTTTGGACCAACCAATTCGACTTGCCTTCATCTCTTGTTAGGTTTATAATATCAATACTCGAACTTATATGCATGTTCAGGGACATCATTTTAACTTTCGGTTTGCACCCAAGTCCCGAACTTAGAGATATTTTTGGTTTCGGACCAACCAATTCGACTTGCCTTCATCTCTTGTTAGGTTTATAATATCAATACTCGAACTTATATGCATGTTCAAGGACATCATTTTAACTTTCGGTTTGTACCCAAGTCCCGAACTTAGTGATATTTTTGGTTTTGGACCAACCAATTCGACTTGCCTTCATCTCTTGTTAGGTTTATAATATCAATACTCGAACTTATATGCATGTTCAGGGACATCATTTTAACTTTCGGTTTGTACCCAAGTCCCGAACTTAGAGATATTTTTGGTTTCTTACCAACCAATTCAACTTGCATTCATCTCTTGTTAGGTTTATAATATCAATACTCGTACTTATATGCATGTTCAGGGACATCATATTAACTTTCGGTTTGCACCCAAGTCCCGAACTTAGTGATATTTTTGGTTTCTTAGCAACCAATTCGACTTGCCTTCATCTCTTGTTAGGTTTATAATATCAATACTCGAACTTATATGCATGTTCAGGGACATCATTTTAACTTTCGGTTTGCACCCAAGTCCCGAACTTAGTGATATTTTTGGTTTCTCACCAACCAATTCGACTTGCCTTCATCTCTTGTTAGGTTTATAATATCAATACTCGAACTTATATGCATGTTCAGGGACATCATTTTAACTTTCGGTTTGCACCCAAGTCCCGAACTTAGAGATATTTTTGGTTTTGGACCAACCAATTCGACTTGCCTTCATCTCTTGTTAGGTTTATAATATCAATACTCGAACTTATATGCATGTTCAGGGACATCATTTTAACTTTCGGTTTGTACCCAAGTCCCGAACTTAGAGATATTTTTGGTTTCTTATCAACCAATTCGACTTGCCTTCATCTCTTGTTAGGTTTATAATATCAATACTCGAACTTATATGCATGTTCAGGGACATGATTTTAACTTTCGGTTTGCACCCAAGTCCCGAACTTAGAGATATTTTTGGTTTTGGACCAACCAATTCGACTTGCCTTCATCTCTTGTTAGGTTTATAATATCAATACTCGAACTTATATGCATGTTCAGGGACATCATTTTAACTTTCGGTTTGTACCCAAGTCCCGAACTTAGAGATATTTTTGGTTTCTTATCAACCAATTCGACTTGCCTTCATCTCTTGTTAGGTTTATAATATCAATACTCGAACTTATATGCATGTTCAGGGACATCATTTTAACTTTTGGTTTGCGCACAAGTCCCGAACTTAGAGATATTTTTGGTTTCTTACTTACCAATTCGACTTGCCTTCATCTCTTGTTAGGTTTATAATATCAATACTCGAACTTATATGCATGTTCAGGGACATCATTTTAACTTTCGGTTTGTACCCAAGTCCCGAACTTAGTGATATTTTTGGTTTCTTAGCAACCAATTCGACTTGCCTTCATCTCTTGTTAGGTTTATAATATCAATACTCGAACTTATATGCATGTTCAGGGACATCATATTAACTTTCGGTTTGTACCCAAGTCCCGAACTTAGTGATATTTTTGGTTTCCGACCAACCAATTCGACTTGCCTTCATCTCTTGTTAGGTTTATAATATCAATACTCGAACTTATATGCATGTTCAGGGACATCATTTTAACTTTCGGTTTGCACCCAAGTCCCGAACTTAGAGATATTTTTGGTTTCGGACCAACCAATTCGACTTGCCTTCATCTCTTGTTAGGTTTATAATATCAATACTCGAACTTATATGCATGTTCAGGGACATCATATTCACTTTCGGTTTGTACCCAAGTCCCGAACTTAGAGACATTTTTGGTTTCGGACCAACCAATTCGACTTGCCTTCATCTCTTGTTAGGTTTATAATATCAATACTCGAACTTATATGCATGTTCAGGGACATCATTTTAACTTTCGGTTTGCACCCAAGTCCCGAACTTAGAGATATTTTTGGTTTTGGACCAACCAATTCGACTTGCCTTCATCTCTTGTTAGGTTTATAATATCAATACTCGAACTTATATGCATGTTCAGGGACATCATTTTAACTTTCGGTTTGCACCCAAGTCCCGAACTTAGAGATATTTTTGGTTTTGGACCAACCAATTCGACTTGCCTTCATCTCTTGTTAGGTTTATAATATCAATACTCGAACTTATATGCATGTTCAGGGACATCATTTTAACTTTCGGTTTGCACCCAAGTCCCGAACTTAGAGATATTTTTGGTTTCTTATCAACCAATTCGACTTGCCTTCATCTCTTGTTAGGTTTATAATATCAATACTCGAACTTATATGCATGTTCAGGGACATCATTTTAACTTTCGGTTTGTACCCAAGTCCCGAACTTAGAGATATTTTTGGTTTCTCACCAACCAATTCGACTTGCCTTCATCTCTTGTTAGGTTTATAATATCAATACTCGAACTTATATGCATGTTCAGGGACATCATTTTAACTTTCGGTTTGTACCCAAGTCCCGAACTTAGAGATATTTTTGGTTTCTTATCAACCAATTCGACTTGCCTTCATCTCTTGTTAGGTTTATAATATCAATACTCGAACTTATATGCATGTTCAGGGACATCATTTTAACTTTCGGTTTGCACCCAAGTCCCGAACTTAGTGAAATTTTTGGTTTCTTATCAACCAATTCGACTTGCCTTCATCTCTTGTTAGGTTTATAATATCAATACTCGAACTTATATGCATGTTCAGGAACATCATTTTAACTTTCGGTTTGCACCCAAGTCCCGAACTTAGAGATATTTTTGGTTTTGGACCAACCAATTCGACTTGCCTTCATCTCTTGTTAGGTTTATAATATCAATACTCGAACTTATATGCATGTTCAGGGACATCATTTTAACTTTCGGTTTTTACCCAAGTCCCGAACTTAGTGATATTTTTGGTTTTGGACCAACCAATTCGACTTGCCTTCATCTCTTGTTAGGTTTATAATATCAATACTCGAACTTATATGCATGTTCAGGGACATCATTTTAACTTTCGGTTTGTACCCAAGTCCCGAACTTAGAGATATTTTTGGTTTCTTATCAACCAATTCGACTTGCCTTCATCTCTTGTTAGGTTTATAATATCAATACTCGAACTTATATGCATGTTCAGGGACATCATTTTAACTTTCGGTTTGTACCCAAGTCCCGAACTTAGTGATATTTTTGGTTTCTCACCAACCAATTCGACTTGCCTTCATCTCTTGTTAGGTTTATAATATCAATACTCGAACTTATATGCATGTTCAGGGACATCATTTTAACTTTCGGTTTGCGCACAAGTCCCGAACTTAGTGATATTTTTGGTTTCTTACCAACCAATTCGACTTGCCTTCATCTCTTGTTAGGTTTATAATATCAATACTCGAACTTATATGCATGTTCAGGGACATCATTTTAACTTTCGGTTTGTACCCAAGTCCCGAACTTAGAGATATTTTTGGTTTTGGACCAACCAATTCGACTTGCCTTCATCTCTTGTTAGGTTTATAATATCAATACTCGAACTTATATGCATGTTCAGGGACATCATTTTAACTTTCGGTTTGTACCCAAGTCCCGAACTTAGAGATATTTTTGGTTTCTTATCAACCAATTCGACTTGCCTTCATCTCTTGTTAGGTTTATAATATCAATACTCGAACTTATATGCATGTTCAGGGACATCATTTTAACTTTCGGTTTGCACCCAAGTCCCGAACTTAGTGATATTTTTGGTTTCTTATCAACCAATTCGACTGCCTTCATCTCTTGTTAGGTTTATAATATCAATACTCGAACTTATATGCATGTTCAGGGACATCATTTTAACTTTCGGTTTGCACCCAAGTCCCGAACTTAGTGAAATTTTTGGTTTCTTATCAACCAATTCGACTTGCCTTCATCTCTTGTTAGGTTTATAATATCAATACTCGAACTTATATGCATGTTCAGGAACATCATTTTAACTTTCGGTTTGCACCCAAGTCCCGAACTTAGAGATATTTTTGGTTTTGGACCAACCAATTCGACTTGCCTTCATCTCTTGTTAGGTTTATAATATCAATACTCGAACTTATATGCATGTTCAGGGACATCATTTTAACTTTCGGTTTGTACCCAAGTCCCGAACTTAGTGATATTTTTGGTTTTGGACCAACCAATTCGACTTGCCTTCATCTCTTGTTAGGTTTATAATATCAATACTCGAACTTATATGCATGTTCAGGGACATCATTTTAACTTTCGGTTTGCACCCAAGTCCCGAACTTAGAGATATTTGTGGTTATGGACCAACCAATTCGACTTGCCTTCATCTCTTGTTAGGTTTATAATATCAATACTCGAACTTATATGCATGTTCAGGGACATCATTTTAACATTCGGTTTGTACCCAAGTCCCGAACTTAGAGATATTTTTGGTTTCGGACCAACCAATTCGACTTGCCTTCATCTCTTGTTAGGTTTATAATATCAATACTCGAACTTATATGCATGTTCAGGGACATCATTTTAACTTTCGGTTTGCACCCAAGTCTCGAACTTAGAGATATTTTTGGTTTTGGACCAACCAATTCGACTTGCCTTCATCTCTTGTTAGGTTTATAATATCAATACTCGAACTTATATGCATGTTCAGGGACATCATTTTAACTTTTGGTTTGCGCACAAGTCCCGAACTTAGAGATATTTTTGGTTTCTTACTTACCAATTCGACTTGCCTTCATCTCTTGTTAGGTTTATAATATCAATACTCGAACTTATGTGCATGTTCAGGGACATCATTTTAACTTTCGGTTTGCACCCAAGTCCCGAACTTAGAGATATTTTTGGTTTCTTATCAACCAATTCGACTTGCCTTCATCTCTTGTTAGGTTTATAATATCAATACTCGAACTTATATGCATGTTCAGGGACATCATTTTAACTTTCGGTTTGCACCCAAGTCCCGAACTTAGAGATATTTTTGGTTTTGGACCAACCAATTCGACTTGCCTTCATCTCTTGTTAGGTTTATAATATCAATACTCGAACTTATATGCATGTTCAGGGACATCATTTTAACTTTCGGTTTTTACCCAAGTCCCGAACTTAGTGATATTTTTGGTTTTGGACCAACCAATTCGACTTGCCTTCATCTCTTGTTAGGTTTATAATATCAATACTCGAACTTATATGCATGTTCAGGGACATCATTTTAACTTTCGGTTTGTACCCAAGTCCCGAACTTAGAGATATTTTTGGTTTCTTATCAACCAATTCGACTTGCCTTCATCTCTTGTTAGGTTTATAATATCAATACTCGAACTTATATGCATGTTCAGGGACATCATTTTAACTTTCGGTTTGTACCCAAGTCCCGAACTTAGAGATATTTTTGGTTTCTTATCAACCAATTCGACTTGCCTTCATCTCTTGTTAGGTTTATAATATCAATACTCGAACTTATATGCATGTTCAGGGACATCATTTTAACTTTCGGTTTGCACCCAAGTCCCGAACTTAGAGATATTTTTGGTTTTGGACCAACCAATTCGACTTGCCTTCATCTCTTGTTAGGTTTATAATATCAATACTCGAACTTATATGCATGTTCAGGGACATCATTTTAACTTTCGGTTTGTACCCAAGTCCCGAACTTAGAGATATTTTTGGTTTCTTATCAACCAATTCGACTTGCCTTCATCTCTTGTTAGGTTTATAATATCAATACTCGAACTTATATGCATGTTCAGGGACATCATTTTAACTTTCGGTTTGCACCCAAGTCCCGAACTTAGAGATATTTTTGGTTTTGGACCAACCAATTCGACTTGCCTTCATCTCTTGTTAGGTTTATAATATCAATACTCGAACTTATATGCATGTTCAGGGACATCATTTTAACTTTCGGTTTGCACCCAAGTCCCGAACTTAGAGATATTTTTGGTTTTGGACCAACCAATTCGACTTGCCTTCATCTCTTGTTAGGTTTATAATATCAATACTCGAACTTATATGCATGTTCAGGGACATCATTTTAACTTTCGGTTTGCACCCAAGTCCCGAACTTAGAGATATTTTTGGTTTCTTATCAACCAATTCGACTTGCCTTCATCTCTTGTTAGGTTTATAATATCAATACTCGAACTTATATGCATGTTCAGGGACATCATTTTAACTTTCGGTTTGTACCCAAGTCCCGAACTTAGAGATATTTTTGGTTTCTCACCAACCAATTCGACTTGCCTTCATCTCTTGTTAGGTTTATAATATCAATACTCGAACTTATATGCATGTTCAGGGACATCATTTTAACTTTCGGTTTGTACCCAAGTCCCGAACTTAGAGATATTTTTGGTTTCTTATCAACCAATTCGACTTGCCTTCATCTCTTGTTAGGTTTATAATATCAATACTCGAACTTATATGCATGTTCAGGGACATCATTTTAACTTTCGGTTTGCACCCAAGTCCCGAACTTAGTGAAATTTTTGGTTTCTTATCAACCAATTCGACTTGCCTTCATCTCTTGTTAGGTTTATAATATCAATACTCGAACTTATATGCATGTTCAGGAACATCATTTTAACTTTCGGTTTGCACCCAAGTCCCGAACTTAGAGATATTTTTGGTTTTGGACCAACCAATTCGACTTGCCTTCATCTCTTGTTAGGTTTATAATATCAATACTCGAACTTATATGCATGTTCAGGGACATCATTTTAACTTTCGGTTTTTACCCAAGTCCCGAACTTAGTGATATTTTTGGTTTTGGACCAACCAATTCGACTTGCCTTCATCTCTTGTTAGGTTTATAATATCAATACTCGAACTTATATGCATGTTCAGGGACATCATTTTAACTTTCGGTTTGTACCCAAGTCCCGAACTTAGAGATATTTTTGGTTTCTTATCAACCAATTCGACTTGCCTTCATCTCTTGTTAGGTTTATAATATCAATACTCGAACTTATATGCATGTTCAGGGACATCATTTTAACTTTCGGTTTGTACCCAAGTCCCGAACTTAGTGATATTTTTGGTTTCTCACCAACCAATTCGACTTGCCTTCATCTCTTGTTAGGTTTATAATATCAATACTCGAACTTATATGCATGTTCAGGGACATCATTTTAACTTTCGGTTTGCGCACAAGTCCCGAACTTAGTGATATTTTTGGTTTCTTACCAACCAATTCGACTTGCCTTCATCTCTTGTTAGGTTTATAATATCAATACTCGAACTTATATGCATGTTCAGGGACATCATTTTAACTTTCGGTTTGTACCCAAGTCCCGAACTTAGAGATATTTTTGGTTTTGGACCAACCAATTCGACTTGCCTTCATCTCTTGTTAGGTTTATAATATCAATACTCGAACTTATATGCATGTTCAGGGACATCATTTTAACTTTCGGTTTGTACCCAAGTCCCGAACTTAGAGATATTTTTGGTTTCTTATCAACCAATTCGACTTGCCTTCATCTCTTGTTAGGTTTATAATATCAATACTCGAACTTATATGCATGTTCAGGGACATCATTTTAACTTTCGGTTTGCACCCAAGTCCCGAACTTAGTGAAATTTTTGGTTTCTTATCAACCAATTCGACTTGCCTTCATCTCTTGTTAGGTTTATAATATCAATACTCGAACTTATATGCATGTTCAGGAACATCATTTTAACTTTCGGTTTGCACCCAAGTCCCGAACTTAGAGATATTTTTGGTTTTGGACCAACCAATTCGACTTGCCTTCATCTCTTGTTAGGTTTATAATATCAATACTCGAACTTATATGCATGTTCAGGGACATCATTTTAACTTTCGGTTTGCACCCAAGTCCCGAACTTAGAGATATTTTTGGTTTCGGACCAACCAATTCGACTTGCCTTCATCTCTTGTTAGGTTTATAATATCAATACTCGAACTTATATGCATGTTCAAGGACATCATTTTAACTTTCGGTTTGCACCCAAGTCCCGAACTTAGAGATATTTTTGGTTTCCGACTAACCAATTCGACTTGCCTTCATCTCTTGTTAGGTTTATAATATCAATACTCGAACTTATATGCATGTTCAGGGACATCATTTTAACTTTCGGTTTGTACCCAAGTCCCGAACTTAGAGATATTTTTGGTTTCTTATCAACCAATTCGACTTGCCTTCATCTCTTGTTAGGTTTATAATATCAATACTCGAACTTATATGCATGTTCAGGAACATCATTTTAACTTTCGGTTTGCACCCAAGTCCCGAACTTAGAGATATTTTTGGTTTTGGACCAACCAATTCGACTTGCCTTCATCTCTTGTTAGGTTTATAATATCAATACTCGAACTTATATGCATGTTCAGGGACATCATTTTAACTTTCGGTTTGCACCCAAGTCCCGAACTTAGAGATATTTGTGGTTATGGACCAACCAATTCGACTTGCCTTCATCTCTTGTTAGGTTTATAATATCAATACTCGAACTTATATGCATGTTCAGGGACATCATTTTAACATTCGGTTTGTACCCAAGTCCCGAACTTAGAGATATTTTTGGTTTCGGACCAACCAATTCGACTTGCCTTCATCTCTTGTTAGGTTTATAATATCAATACTCGAACTTATATGCATGTTCAGGGACATCATTTTAACTTTCGGTTTGCACCCAAGTCTCGAACTTAGAGATATTTTTGGTTTTGGACCAACCAATTCGACTTGCCTTCATCTCTTGTTAGGTTTATAATATCAATACTCGAACTTATATGCATGTTCAGGGACATCATTTTAACTTTCGGTTTGCACCCAAGTCCCGAACTTAGAGATATTTTTGGTTTCTTATCAACCAATTCGACTTGCCTTCATCTCTTGTTAGGTTTATAATATCAATACTCGAACTTATATGCATGTTCAGGGACATCATTTTAACTTTCGGTTTGCACCCAAGTCCCGAACTTAGAGATATTTTTGGTTTCGGACCAACCAATTCGACTTGCCTTCATCTCTTGTTAGGTTTATAATATCAATACTCGAACTTATATGCATGTTCAAGGACATCATTTTAACTTTCGGTTTGCACCCAAGTCCCGAACTTAGAGATATTTTTGGTTTCCGACTAACCAATTCGACTTGCCTTCATCTCTTGTTAGGTTTATAATATCAATACTCGAACTTATATGCATGTTCAGGGACATCATTTTAACTTTCGGTTTGTACCCAAGTCCCGAACTTAGTGATATTTTTGGTTTCTTAGCAACCAATTCGACTTGCCTTCATCTCTTGTTAGGTTTATAATATCAATACTCGAACTTATATGCATGTTCAGGGACATCATTTTAACTTTCGGTTTGCACCCAAGTCCCGAACTTAGTGATATTTTTGGTTTCTCACCAACCAATTCGACTTGCCTTCATCTCTTGTTAGGTTTATAATATCAATACTCGAACTTATATGCATGTTCAGGGACATCATTTTAACTTTCGGTTTGCACCCAAGTCCCGAACTTAGAGATATTTTTGGTTTCGGACCAACCAATTCGACTTGCCTTCATCTCTTGTTAGGTTTATAATATCAATACTCGAACTTATATGCATGTTCAAGGACATCATTTTAACTTTCGGTTTGTACCCAAGTCCCGAACTTAGTGATATTTTTGGTTTTGGACCAACCAATTCGACTTGCCTTCATCTCTTGTTAGGTTTATAATATCAATACTCGAACTTATATGCATGTTCAGGGACATCATTTTAACTTTCGGTTTGTACCCAAGTCCCGAACTTAGTGATATTTTTGGTTTCTTAGCAACCAATTCGACTTGCCTTCATCTCTTGTTAGGTTTATAATATCAATACTCGAACTTATATGCATGTTCAGGGACATCATTTTAACTTTCGGTTTGCACCCAAGTCCCGAACTTAGTGATATTTTTGGTTTCTCACCAACCAATTCGACTTGCCTTCATCTCTTGTTAGGTTTATAATATCAATACTCGAACTTATATGCATGTTCAGGGACATCATTTTAACTTTCGGTTTGTACCCAAGTCCCGAACTTAGAGATATTTTTGGTTTTGGACCAACCAATTCGACTTGCCTTCATCTCTTGTTAGGTTTATAATATCAATACTCGAACTTATATGCATGTTCAGGGACATCATTTTAACTTTCGGTTTGCACCCAAGTCCCGAACTTAGAGATATTTGTGGTTATGGACCAACCAATTCGACTTGCCTTCATCTCTTGTTAGGTTTATAATATCAATACTCGAACTTATATGCATGTTCAGGGACATCATTTTAACATTCGGTTTGCACCCAAGTCCCGAACTTAGAGATATTTTTGGTTTTGGACCAACCAATTCGACTTGCCTTCATCTCTTGTTAGGTTTATAATATCAATACTCGAACTTATATGCATGTTCAGGGACATCATTTTAACTTTCGGTTTGCACCCAAGTCTCGAACTTAGAGATATTTTTGGTTTTGGACCAACCAATTCGACTTGCCTTCATCTCTTGTTAGGTTTATAATATCAATACTCGAACTTATATGCATGTTCAGGGACATCATTTTAACTTTCGGTTTGTACCCAAGTCCCGAACTTAGAGATATTTTTGGTTTCTTATCAACCAATTCGACTTGCCTTCATCTCTTGTTAGGTTTATAATATCAATACTCGAACTTATATGCATGTTCAGGGACATCATTTTAACTTTCGGTTTGCACCCAAGTCCCGAACTTAGAGATATTTTTGGTTTCGGACCAACCAATTCGACTTGCCTTCATCTCTTGTTAGGTTTATAATATCAATACTCGAACTTATATGCATGTTCAAGGACATCATTTTAACTTTCGGTTTGTACCCAAGTCCCGAACTTAGTGATATTTTTGGTTTTGGACCAACCAATTCGACTTGCCTTCATCTCTTGTTAGGTTTATAATATCAATACTCGAACTTATATGCATGTTCAGGGACATCATTTTAACTTTCGGTTTGTACCCAAGTCCCGAACTTAGTGATATTTTTGGTTTCTTAGCAACCAATTCGACTTGCCTTCATCTCTTGTTAGGTTTATAATATCAATACTCGAACTTATATGCATGTTCAGGGACATCATTTTAACTTTCGGTTTGCACCCAAGTCCCGAACTTAGTGATATTTTTGGTTTCTCACCAACCAATTCGACTTGCCTTCATCTCTTGTTAGGTTTATAATATCAATACTCGAACTTATATGCATGTTCAGGGACATCATTTTAACTTTCGGTTTGCACCCAAGTCCCGAACTTAGAGATATTTGTGGTTATGGACCAACCAATTCGACTTGCCTTCATCTCTTGTTAGGTTTATAATATCAATACTCGAACTTATATGCATGTTCAGGGACATCATATTAACTTTCGGTTTGTACCCAAGTCCCGAACTTAGTGATATTTTTGGTTTCGGACCAACCAATTCGACTTGCCTTCATCTCTTGTTAGGTTTATAATATCAATACTCGAACTTATATGCATGTTCAGGGACATCATATTAACTTTCGGTTTGTACCCAAGTCCCGAACTTAGTGATATTTTTGGTTTCCAACAAACCAATTCGACTTGCCTTCATCTCTTGTTAGGTTTATAATATCAATACTCGAACTTATATGCATGTTCAGGGACATCATTTTAACTTTCGGTTTGTACCCAAGTCACGAACTTAGAGATATTTTTGGTTTCTCACCAACCAAATCGACTTGCCTTCATCTCTTGTTAGGTTTATAATATCAATACTCGAACTTATATGCATGTTCAGGGACATCATTTTAACTTTCGGTTTGTACCCAAGTCCCGAACTTAGTGATATTTTTGGTTTCCGACCAACCAATTCGACTTGCCTTCATCTCTTGTTAGGTTTATAATATCAATACTCGAACTTATATGCATGTTCAGGGACATCATTTTAACTTTCGGTTTGTACCCAAGTCCCGAACTTAGTGATATTTTTGGTTTTGGACCAACCAATTCGACTTGCCTTCATCTCTTGTTAGGTTTATAATATCAATACTCGAACTTATATGCATGTTCAGGGACATCATTTTAACTTTCGGTTTGCACCCAAGTCCCGAACTTAGTGATATTTTTGGTTTCTCACCAACCAATTCGACTTGCCTTCATCTCTTGTTAGGTTTATAATATCAATACTCGAACTTATATGCATGTTCAGGGACATCATTTTAACTTTCGGTTTGCACCCAAGTCCCGAACTTAGAGATATTTTTGGTTTCGGACCAACCAATTCGACTTGCCTTCATCTCTTGTTAGGTTTATAATATCAATACTCGAACTTATATGCATGTTCAAGGACATCATTTTAACTTTCGGTTTGTACCCAAGTCCCGAACTTAGTGATATTTTTGGTTTTGGACCAACCAATTCGACTTGCCTTCATCTCTTGTTAGGTTTATAATATCAATACTCGAACTTATATGCATGTTCAGGGACATCATTTTAACTTTCGGTTTGTACCCAAGTCCCGAACTTAGAGATATTTTTGGTTTCTTATCAACCAATTCGACTTGCCTTCATCTCTTGTTAGGTTTATAATATCAATACTCGAACTTATATGCATGTTCAGGGACATCATTTTAACTTTCGGTTTGCACCCAAGTCCCGAACTTAGAGATATTTTTGGTTTTGGACCAACCAATTCGACTTGCCTTCATCTCTTGTTAGGTTTATAATATCAATACTCGAACTTATATGCATGTTCAGGGACGTCATATTAACTTTTGGTTTGCACCCAAGTCCCGAACTTAGTGATATATTTGGTTTTGGACCAACCAATTCGACTTGCCTTCATCTCTTGTTAGGTTTATAATATCAATACTCGAACTTATATGCATGTTCAGGGACATCATTTTAACTTTCGGTTTGCACCCAAGTCCCGAACTTAGAGATATTTTTGGTTTCGGACCAACCAATTCGACTTGCCTTCATCTCTTGTTAGGTTTATAATATCAATACTCGAACTTATATGCATGTTCAGGGACATCATATTAACTTTCGGTTTGTACCCAAGTCCCGAACTTAGTGATATTTTTGGTTTCCAACAAACCAATTCGACTTGCCTTCATCTCTTGTTAGGTTTATAATATCAATACTCGAACTTATATGCATGTTCAGGGACATCATTTTAACTTTCGGTTTGTACCCAAGTCACGAACTTAGAGATATTTTTGGTTTCTCACCAACCAAATCGACTTGCCTTCATCTCTTGTTAGGTTTATAATATCAATACTCGAACTTATATGCATGTTCAGGGACATCATTTTAACTTTCGGTTTGTACCCAAGTCCCGAACTTAGTGATATTTTTGGTTTCCGACCAACCAATTCGACTTGCCTTCATCTCTTGTTAGGTTTATAATATCAATACTCGAACTTATATGCATGTTCAGGGACATCATTTTAACTTTCGGTTTGCACCCAAGTCCCGAACTTAGAGATATTTTTGGTTTTGGACCAACCAATTCGACTTGCCTTCATCTCTTGTTAGGTTTATAATATCAATACTCGAACTTATATGCATGTTCAGGGACATCATTTTAACTTTCGGTTTGCACCCAAGTCCCGAACTTAGTGATATTTTTGGTTTCCGACCAACCAATTCGACTTGCCTTCATCTCTTGTTAGGTTTATAATATCAATACTCGAACTTATATGCATGTTCAAGGACATCATTTTAACTTTCGGTTTGTACCCAAGTCCCGAACTTAGTGATATTTTTGGTTTTGGACCAACCAATTCGACTTGCCTTCATCTCTTGTTAGGTTTATAATATCAATACTCGAACTTATATGCATGTTCAGGGACATCATTTTAACTTTCGGTTTGTACCCAAGTCACGAACTTAGAGATATTTTTGGTTTCTCACCAACCAAATCGACTTGCCTTCATCTCTTGTTAGGTTTATAATATCAATACTCGAACTTATATGCATGTTCAGGGACATCATTTTAACTTTCGGTTTGTACCCAAGTCCCGAACTTAGTGATATTTTTGGTTTCCGACCAACCAATTCGACTTGCCTTCATCTCTTGTTAGGTTTATAATATCAATACTCGAACTTATATGCATGTTCAGGGACATCATTTTAACTTTCGGTTTGTACCCAAGTCCCGAACTTAGTGATATTTTTGGTTTTGGACCAACCAATTCGACTTGCCTTCATCTCTTGTTAGGTTTATAATATCAATACTCGAACTTATATGCATGTTCAGGGACATCATATTAACTTTCGGTTTGTACCCAAGTCCCGAACTTAGTGATATTTTTGGTTTTGGACCAACCAATTCGACTTGCCTTCATCTCTTGTTAGGTTTATAATATCAATACTCGAACTTATATGCATGTTCAGGGACATCATATTAACTTTCGGTTTGTACCCAAGTCCCGAACTTAGTGATATTTTTGGTTTTGGACCAACCAATTCGACTTGCCTTCATCTCTTGTTAGGTTTATAATATCAATACTCGAACTTATATGCATGTTCAGGGACATCATTTTAACTTTCGGTTTGCACCCAAGTCCCGAACTTAGTGATATATTTGGTTTTGGACCAACCAATTCGACTTGCCTTCATCTCTTGTTAGGTTATCAAAATTTTTAATGCAATTGCATGTATTTTGTGAGCTTATGGGTGAGGGATTTATGTAGCGGACTTAGAGAAATTTTTGAAGTCCAAACATTCAATTTGGACTCCATACTCCATTGCTCCTCTAAGAGGTACCTAGTACCCCGTACCGAAGCAACCTTCACGTTTGAACTTTCCACTAGGAGGTGCAGCCATCACTCGACATGTTAATCATTATCACCCCATACTACTCTCTATATCCGGATACGGCGCTAACCCGATTGCTTGCCCCGACAGCAATCGACCCACTCGTAAGCGGGTTACCCGTAGGTAAGTCAACGATGCGTATTGCCCCCTTCAAGCAAACCGATCATCACTCCGTGGAGGAGTAATGACGGACCCGTACCGGTATCAACTGCATATGATCAACATTCTTATGAACCCACACACTCTTCGCTTATATGCTCAGTAACATTTCAATTCTCTCTCTGTCTTTCGTTTTCCAACTCATTCATCGTGCATACTGAACACACCCGGAAAGGTGCGACAGTACACACGAATACACCACCAAGCATGGGTCGCCTGAGAGGATCGATGCGAACGCATCTCTACAACTCGCAGCTCCCAGCCTGAAGTCCCGTCGTTTGCGGGCGGTCGGTAGGCATCGAAACTAGTCAAGTCCACGGTCGGCGAGGTCAGCTGCCACCAGTGTTCCCTATGGTCAGGTACTAACACGTGCGGTGCGACCCTGCGCGATGCGGCCAAGTCTAGAAGCGGGGATGAGGCGCCAGGCTGCGAGGCAGCGCCAGCGTATCTCGAAGGGTTGTTAGGCCCGCTAGCTTACGATTGCCTATGGGGGTTTGAAGCGCTATCAGCTCGGATTGGTTACGACCTTAGAGGCGTTCAGGCATAATCCAGCGGACGTAGCGTCATACCAAAGTCCGGTCGAACTAGTATTGAGCCAGTGGTCCGTACCTGTGGTTCCTCTCGTACTGCACAGGAATTCCGTTAAGATAGCACAAATGCACACACCAGTAGGGTAAAACTAACCTGTCTCACGACGGTCTAAACCCAGCTCACGTTCCCTTGAAAGGGTGAACAATCCTACGCTTTGGGAATTTTGCTTCACAATGATAGGAAGAGCCGACATCGAAGGATCAAAAAGTCACGTCGCTATGAACGCTTGGCGACCACAAGCCAGTTATCCCTGTGTGGCGTTTGACATCTCGAGGCGAACGGACGTGCTCCCGTACAGCTCCGCGTTGGCGACAAAAAATTTGGTGTAAAAAGTGATAAGTGCGTGTGAATTTTAGCGATAAACAATAAAAGACGTTGCTTTAAGTGTTTGCAAAGCGAAAGAACGCTATTTGAACACGATTTAGTGAGGCAAACAAGTGCGCAAAGTGCCCCCATACACTTTGTATGGGGAACCTCAAAGCCTCAAAACGGCAAAAGTGGGCGAAAAATCGCAAAAAAAGTGGACGCTAGTGCGCATAAGCGCGGTTAAATTCGTTTTCCAGCACCGGAGAGTGGATTTCTTGTGAAAAAGGCGGAAAACAACCAGTGAACCGGCGAGTGAAAAGCGCGCATCGAGTGGCGTCGTGTGTGTCGTGGCGTGTGTATGTGCGTCATCCATCACACGAAGCGTTTATAGCCGAGACACCGACCAGCGCCATCTCTTGCATTTCGTGGGAGCTTTCGCTGGTGGCGCCACCCGCGGACAGTAGTGGAACCGCACATCCAAGACACGCACCACCTCTC